>NC_048565.1:7543407-7598407 GCF_013265735.2 Oncorhynchus mykiss | reverse complement strand
GTGTGTGTGTGTGTGAGTGTGACAACAGCCGCCCCTGCCAGGATGTGTCACAGCACTCGGATCAAAACAGGAAACCACGGCACTCCCTTCGTGATTGACAAGCTGGCCGGCGAGAGGGGGGCCAAGGAGTCCCCGCGGAGCCCGGTCCCTGGCTAGGTCTGAGTGAAGGGGCCACCTGGACTGCCGAGGGGGTTTCTATTGTGTGTGACGCCCGACAGAAGAGACTGTGTTGGACCGTTGGACTTCTCGTCCCCTGAACAGGGAGAGGTATATCAGCTGTCCTGGTCTGATAGCTATCACTCAGAGGAAAGGGGTATTTTCAAATTCACATACAGGAGCCACTGTAGAGAAACGAGAAAAGTAATGTTGGCTCACTGTAGATATGATTCATTTTTTGTTTCTTTTTGATTTTATTTATGATATACAATACAAGTCAAGTTTGGACACACCTGCTCATTCCAGGGTTTGACTTTGTTTTTAATATGTTTTACATTGTAAAATTATGGTGAAGACATCACAACTATCACAACACATATGGAACCATGTAGTAACCAAAAAAGTGTTAAACAAATCAAAATATATTTTAGATTTTTCAAAGTAGTCACCCTTTGCCTTGATGACAGCTCTGCACACATATCTATATATATATATACACACACAAGATGACCAACATTATGTGGACACCTGGTTGTCGAACATCTCATTCCAAAATCATCAGCAATAACAGCCTGTTGGAACATTGCTGTGGGGACTTGCTTCCATTCAGCCAAAAGAGCATTAGTGAGTTTTGGGCACTGATGTTGGGCCTGGCTCGCAGTCGGCGTTCCAAGTCATCCCAAAGGTGTTCAATGTGGTTGAGGTCAGGGCTCTGTGCAGGCCAGCCAAGTTCTTCCACATCGATCTCGACAAAACATTTCTTTATGGACCTCGCTTTTGTGCACAGGGGCATTGTCATGCTGAAACAGGAAAGGGCCTTCCCCAGACTGTTGCCACAAAGTTGGAAGCACAGAATTGTCTAGAATGTCATTGTTTGCTTGAGTGTTAAGATTTCCCTTCACTTGAACTAAGAGGCCTAGCCCGAACCATGAAAAACAGCCCCAGATCATTATTTCTCCTCTACCATACTTTACAGTTGGCACTATGCATTGGGGCAGGCAGCGTTCTCAGTGCCATTTCACAGTAAACAAATTAACAACTGACTTTCAGCACGCTTATAGGGAAAGGCACTCAACATGTACAGCACTTACACAAATTACCGATTGGCTGAAAGAAATTGATTTTAAGAAAATTGTGGAACTTTTTTGTTAGACTTGATTTAAGCTTTTGCCAGTATCGATCATAGTCTGCTGCTGAAAAAAATTCTGTGTTATGGCTTTACACCCGCTACTATATTATGGATTGAGAGTTATCTGTCTAACAGAACCCAGAGGGTGTTCTATAATGGAAGCCTCTCCAATATAATCCAGGTAGAGGCAGGCATTCCCCAGGGCAGCTGTCTAGGCACCTTACTTTAATTTTTTTTTACTACTGACCTGCCACTGGCACTGAGTAAAGCCTGTGTGTATGTATGCAGATGACTCAACATTTATACACGTCAGCTACTACAGCGACTGAAATGACTGCAACCCTTAATAAAGAGCTGCAGTCAGTTTTAGAATAGGTGGCAAGTAATAAGCTAGTCTGAAATATTTAAAAAACTAAAGGCATTGTATTTGGGACAGCATTGACTAAACCACAAACCTCAACTAAATATTATAATGAATAATGTGGAAATTGAGCAAGTTGAGGATATTAAACTGCTTGGTGTAACCCTGGATTATAAACTGCTAGATTGTAAACTGCCATGGTCAAAACATATTGGTGCAACGGTAGCTAGGATAGGGAGAGGTCTGTTCATTATAAAGCGCTGATCTGCTTTCTTGAAATTGCTATCAACAAAACAATTCCTACAGGCCTTGGTTTTGTCGCACCTGGACAACTGCCCAGTCATGTGGTCAAGTACCACCAAGAGGGACATAGGCAAATTACAGCTGTTGTGATGAGGTGCGTCTCGGTGAGAGGTGTAGGAGTCAGGCGCAGGAGAGCAGGGATTTTTGAGAAGCGTGTTTAATATATCCAGTGGGGCAAAAAAGTATTTAGTCAGCCACCAATTGTGCAAGTTCTCCCACTTAAAAAGATGAGAGAGGCCTGTAATTTTCATCATAGGTACACATCAACTATGACAGACAAAATAAGAAAAAAATCCAGAAAATCACATTGTAGGATTTTTAATGAATTTATTTGCAAATTATGGTGGAAAATAAGCATTTGGTCACCTACAAACAAGCAAGATTTCTGGCTCTCACAGACCTGTAACTTCTTCTTTAAGAGGCTCCTCTGTCCTCCACTTGTTACCTGTATTAATGGCACCTGTTTGAACTTGTTATCAGTATAAAAGACACCTTTCCACAACCTCAAACAGTCACACTCCAAACTCCACTATGGCCAAGACCAAAGAGCTGTCAAAGGACACCAGAAACAAAATTGTAGACCTGCACCAGGCTGGGAAGACTGAATCTGCAATAGGTAAGCAGCTTGGTTTGAAGAAATCAACTGTGGGAGCAATTATTAGGAAATGGAAGACACACATGACCACTGATAAATCTCCCTCGATCTGGGGCTCCACGCAAGATCTCACCCCGTGGGATCAAAATGATCACAAGAACGGTGAGCAAAGATCCCAGAACCACACGGGGGGACCTAGTGAATGACCTGCAGAGAGCTGGGACCAAAGTAACAAAGCCTACCATCAGTAACACACTACGCCGCCAGGGACTCAAATCCTGCAGTGCCAAACGTGTCCCCCTGCTTAAGCCAGTACATGTCCAGGCCCGTCTGAAGTTTGCTAGAGAGCATTTGGATGATCCAGAAGAAGATTGGGAGAATGTCATATGGTCAGATGAAACCAAAATATAACTTTTTGGTAAAAACTCTACTCGTCGTGTTTGGAGGACAAAGAATGCTGAGTTGCATCCAAAGAAAACCATACCTACTGTGAAGCATGGGGGTGGAAACATCATGCTTTGGGGCTGTTTTTCTGCAAAGGGACCAGGACGACTGATCCGTGTAAAGGAAAGAATGAATGGGGCCATGTATCGTGAGATTTTGAGTGAAAACCTCCTTCTAAGGGCATTGAAGATGAAACGTGGCTGGGTCTTTCAGCATGACAATGATCCCAAACACACCGCCCGGGCAATGAAGGAGTGGCTTCGTAAGAAGCATTTCAAGGTCCTGGAGTGGCCTAGCCAGTCTCCAGATCTCAACCCCATATAGAATCTTTGGAGGGAGTTGAAAGTCTGTGTTGCCCAGCAACAGCCCCAAAACATCACTGCTCTAGAGGAGATCTGCATTGAGGAATGGGCCAAAATACCAGCAACAGTGTGTGAAAACCTTGTGAAGACTTACAGAAAATGTTTGACCTCTGTCATTGCCAACAAAGGGTATATAACATAGTATTGAGATAAACTTTTGTTATTGACCAAATACTTATTTTCCACCATAATTTGCAAATAAATTCATAAAACATCCTACAATGTGATTTTCCTGATTTTTTTTCTCATTTTGTCTGTCATAGTTGAAGTGTACCTATAATGAAAATTACAGGCCTCTCTCATCTTTTTAAGTTGGAGAACTTGCACAATTGGTGGGTGACTAAATACTTTTTTGCCCCACTGTATAGTCCACCAATACAAAAATGGCACAAAGAAAAAAAAAAAAAAAACACTCTCTCAAAGAATCAGAAACTCGTTCCAACACACGGAGGAACAACCACAGTTCCGACACTTACATACACTTGCCTTAATAGTGAAAACAATACAGAAACTAGTGCAAAATGCGTGTGTAATAGTGAAAACAATAAACATCAAAGATAATCGAGCGCAAATACACACAAGCCTAATCCCACACGAACTAAGTCAGGCAACAGGTGCCCTATATACGCACAGAAATGAACGCAAATGAAACCAGGTGTGAAAAGGAACACAGACAGAAAAGGAAAAAAGGATCAGTGGCGGCTAGTAACCCGGCGACGCCGAGTGCCTAGCGCAGCCTGAACAGGGAGAGGCGTTAGTTACCTTCGTTAGAAGTCGTGACAGCTGTCCCAGAACAGAGCAGCATGTCTGGACCTTAAATGAACACAGAGAGCTAACATCAATAACATGCATGTCAATCTTTCCTGGCTCAAAGTAGAGGAGAGATTGACTTCATCACTACTTGTCTTTGTAAGAAGTATTGACATATGGAAAGCACCAAACTGTCTGTTTGGTAAACTACTAGAACACAGCTCAGAACACCCATAGATACCCCACAACACATGCCACCAGGGGTCTTCTCACAGTCCCCAAGTCCAGAACAGCCTCTGGGAAATGCACAGTACTACATAGAGCCATGACTACATGGACATCTATTCCACATCAAGTAACTCAAGCAAGTAGTCAAATAGGATTTGCAAAACTGATAAAACTATACGTTATGGGACAATGGTTACTGTGAAGAGACACACACACACACACACACACACACACACACACACACACATGCTAACACATGCACTCTACATACACACACACACACACACACGCTAACATATGCACTCTACACACACACACACACACACGCTAACACATGCACTCTACATACACACACACACACACACGCTAACACATGCACTCTACATACACACACACACACACACACACACACACACACACACACACACACACACACACACACACACACACACACACACACGCTAACACATGCACTCTACATACATGAGGATGTTGTAATATTTATTTGCATTATGGTTATATACATGTTGTATTGTAGATGTGCATTGGTACAGTAGTAATAATGTGTTGTAGGTATGATGTACTGTTTACTTTCAAATGTGTGATGTCATTGCCGTAATCTTGTTAGACCCCAGGACGAGCAGCAGCTAATGGGGATCCTTATTAGATAATAATAATAATAATAATCTCTCTTCACTAGTTGCTGTCAAGGTTGTGAAGCAGTTTCAACAAAACATAATTTGTGAAATATCACATTATAGCAAATATCAATTCACATCTCCATTCAGTCAATTCAGGAAGTGTGTATAAATCCAAGTCGTGAATTAAAAAAAATAAAATGCTCAAGAAACATAATGGGATACTGTGGCAATGTAGATCGTTATTACCCATTGATTGATGCTAACACCAGCTATTGCCATTATCAAACAGTCGTGATATGACGATGCTTTTAAATAATCACAGATTAGATACGGATTAAAGTAGTGTAACGGGTGTGAAACGGCTAGCTTAGTTAGCGGTGCGTGCTAAATAGTGTTTCAATCGGTGACGTCATTTGCTCTGAGACCTTGAAGTAGTAGTTCCCCTTGCTCTGCAAGGGCAGCGGCTTTTGTGGAGCGATGGGTAACGATGCTTCGTGGGTGACTGTTGTTGATGTGTGCAGAGGGTCCCTGGTTCGCGCCCGGGTATGGGCGAGGGGACGGTCTAAAGTTATACTGTTACAGTAGCATGAGTAGTCATGAATTTAATTTCAACTCGGAAAACTGTGAGTTGTAGCCGGTACATGTGCTGTAGGTTTACTGACGGGTGGTGAGGCAGAAGTCTATGAGCAAAATATGTTAAAAATATGTATTTTTGGTTGAAGAGATGTTTGCATGCCTTTTATCTGTATCTGAGGAAAAGTAGGACAGTAGTTTGTTTGAGTAAATCAGTTACTTGAACAAAAACAAAGATGCCATTTCGAACAGAGCTAGGGACCGGAAGATACAGCCTGACAACAAGACGTCATGACAACAAGACGTCATGACAACAAGACGTCATGACAACAAGACGTCATGACAACTGACCACTCAACTGACCACTCACCTCTGTTGTTTATTTTCAGTGTACAGTATATCATCATATCAGACATAGTTTTTGCACAATAGTCTCGAATTATCAATCAATCTTGGGCTCCCTGAAGCCTTCTTCACAACAATTGAACCGCTCTCCTTGAAGTTCTTGATGACTTTGTGTAAACAATATTTTTTTGTCACTCTCCACTCTACACACACAAACACATGCACACGCACACGCACACGCACACACATACACACACACACACACACACACACACACACACACACACACACACACACACACACACACACACACACACACACACACACACACATATACACACACATAAATATGCACACACACACACACTACACACACAAATACACACATACACACACACATACACACCCATACATATACACACACACATACACATTTACACACATATACACACACATACATATATACATAAACACACACACACACACTCACATCTACACACACACACATACACATATATACACACATATACACACACAAACAAACAGATGCCACATCTCTCCCTTCCTAGCGTTGATCTATACACTGTAGCCATCCTCCAAACACCAAGATGTAAAAAAATATGACTTCCTTCCCAAGGGCATCTTCCTGTTTGTGTGTGAATGTCGGTCAGGAGAGAGAGACGGAGTCCCCTCTGACATGACCCTAGCCTAAAGGTCAACACAGCACTGTGTGTGTGTTGTTATTGTGTCATGTGACCACCACAAGCACACACAGACGCCCTCTCAACCAGAAAAAAAGGAAACTCATAATGTTTATGTTCACCATGCTGTATCAGACCAGACTAGACCAGACTAGACCATACTGTACCAGACCAGACCAGACTAGACCAGACTATACTAGACAATACCAGACTAGACCAGACCAGACCAGACTATACAAGACTATACCAGACTAGACCAGACCAGACTACTCTACTCTACTGTACTCTACTGTACTATACTGTTCTGTACTGTGCTTTACTCTACTGTACTCTACTCTACTGTACTCTACTGTACTCTACTGTACTGTGCTCTACTGTACTGTACTCTATTGTACTGTGCTCTACTCTACAGTACTCTGCTCTACTGTACTCTACTGTACTGTGCTCTACTCTACTGTGCTCTACTGTACTGTGCTCTACTGTACTGTGCTCTACTGTACTCTACTGTGCTCTACTGTACTGTGCTCTACTGTACTGTGCTCTACTGTACTCTACTGTACTCTACTGTACTGTGCTCTACTGTACTGTACTCTATTGTACTGTGCTCTACTCTACAGTACTCTGCTCTACTGTACTCTACTGTACTGTGCTCTACTCTACTGTGCTCTACTGTACTGTGCTCTACTGTACTGTGCTCTACTGTACTCTACTGTGCTCTACTGTACTGTGCTCTACTGTACTCTACTGTGCTCTACTCTACTGTGCTCTACTGTACTGTGCTCTACTGTACTCTGCTCTACTGTACTCTACTGTGCTCTACTCTACTGTACTGTGCTCTACTCTACTGGACTGTACTGTGTGTGTTATTCCTGCTGATTTCCCTAAAAGTGGCTGCTGTGAATGTTTTATTTAAAATCTGTGCCCCCCAGCACAACACTGGAGTGTATGCGGTGTATGTGTGTGTGTGTGAGTGTGTATAGTCGTTCTTCAGGGGCCAATAGGGGCCCTCAGTCTCAGTTCAGAAAGTCGCTCTCCACTCCCCACCTCATTGAAGATGCTCCCCACCTCATTGAAGATGCTCCCCACCTCATTGAAGATGCTCCCCACCTCATTGAAGATGCTCCCCACCTCATTGAAGATGCTTCCGACCTCATTGAAGATGCTCCACACCTCATTGAAGATGCTCCCGACCTCGTTGAAGATGCTCCCCACCTCATTGAAGATGATGCTCCCCACCTCATTGAAGATGCTCCCCACCTCATTGAAGATGCTCCCCACCTCATTGAAGATGCTCCCCACCTCATTGAAGATGATGTTCCCCACCTCATTGAAGATGCTCCCCACCTCATTGAAGATGCTTCCGACCTCATTGAAGATGCTCCCCACCTCATTGAAGATGCTCCCCACCTCATTGAAGATGCTCCCCACCTCATTGAAGATGCTCCACACCTCATTGAAGATGCTTCCGACCTCATTGAAGATGCTCCCCACCTCATTGAAGATGATGCTCCCCACCTCATTGAAGATGCTCCCCACCTCATTGAAGATGCTCCCCACCTCATTGAAGATGCTCCCGTGCTATACGAGCTGATCTGTTATTCATGAGCTTATCTGTTATATATTTCACCCATTAAAAATGGACATTATTATCGGCCACTGTGTTACGGTTTGTCTGGTTTGTCTCCGTGGTGTGGACGACTGGTATTGTAGAACTTGATTAAAGAAACATGTTTGTGGAAGCTCTTTATATTCTGAGTGGTTGGTTTTCATTATTCCCTGCTGTTAACTATGTAATCCCCATGAATAACAGAGGATCATTCAGAGGTCTGTTTGGCTAATACTTTTCTGTCTGTCTGGCTGCCTGCCTCTCTGTCTGTCTTTTTTTTTATGTCTGTCTGCATGCCTGCTGCTCTGTCTGTCTTTTTTTTATGTCTGTCTGTCTGCCTGCTTCTCTGTCTGTCTTTTTTATGTCTGTCTGGCTGCCTGCTTCTCTGTCTGTCTTTTTTATGTCTGTCTGTCTGCCTGCTTCTCTGTCTGTCTTTTTTATGTCTGTCTGGCTGCCTGCTTCTCTGTCTGTCTTTTTTATGTCTGTCTGTCTGCCTGCTTCTCTGTCTCTTTTTTTATGTCTGTCTGGCTGCCTGCTTCTCTGTCTGTCTTTTTTTATGTCTGTCTGTCTGCCTGCTTCTCTGTCTGTCTTTTTTATGTCTGTCTGTCTGCCTGCTTCTCTGTCTCTTTTTTTATGTCTGTCTGGCTGCCTGCTTCTCTGTCTGTCTTTTTTATGTCTGTCTGTCTGCCTGCTTCTCTGTTTGTCTTTTTATGTCTGTCTGTCTGTCTGTCTGCCTGCTTCTCTGTCTGCCTTTCTGTCTGTAAAAGCCAATCTGCTACTTTTCCTCCTCAATCATGACCTGGCTCTCTGGATTTGATCATATTTACCCAATCAGAAGAAAGGGAGACAGCGCTAAGAGCAGCAGCCTGCAGGTGTGTGTGTTTACGTTTGTGTGTGTGTGTGTGTGTGTGTGTGTGTGTGTGTGTGTGTGTGTGTGTGTGTGAGTGTATGAGTGAGTGTGGTGTGGACAGCCCAGGTTTCTCTCTCCATCACTCTCTGTCCCCCTCTTTCTCTCCTTCCACCTCCCTCTCACTTTCTCCTTCCCTCTCATCCCCCTCCTCTTTCTCTCCCCATCCCCTCTCTTTCTCTCCACCACCCTCTGTCTCTCTCTTCACCACCCTCTCCCTCTCTCTCCATCTCTCCCTTCCTCTCTCTCGCTCCTGGGGGAGCCCCTCTGTCTCTCTCTTCACCACCCTCTCCCTCTCTCTCCATCTCTCCCTTCCTCTCTCTCGCTCCTGGGGGAGCCCCTCTGGCTCAGAGTCAGTCTCTTGTTGTAGGTGATATTGATCTGATCCACCTGCCAGAGCCCTGTGGTCCTGCCTCAGGCCTACTCCAGCCTCTACTGTGCTTCATAGAGTCAGCGCTAACATTCATACTTAACTTGGAAAAATGGCTGGAATGGAATGGTCTAATATTGTATCCAGTCCCTCAGAGAAACTGGGATACTGGTCAATTGGAGGGGTTTTATGCCAACATGCTTTTGCCGTCAATCTTGTATCGATTCAGGATGGAAGCCACTATGGAAGGATAGAAGCCACTATGGAAGGATGGGAGCCACTATGGAATGATGGAAGCCACTATGGAACGGTGGAAGCCACTATGGAAGGATGGAAGCCACTATGGAAGGATGGGAGCCACTATGGAATGATGGAAGCCACTATGGAAGGGTGGGAGCCACTATGGAAGGGTGGAAGCCACTATGGATGGGTGGAAGCCACTATGGAAGGATGGGAGCCACTATGGGAGGATGGGAGCCACTATGGGAGGATGGGAGCCACTATGGAAGGATGGAAGCCACTATGGAAGGGTGGAAGCCACTATGGATGGGTGGGAGCCACAATGGAAGGGTGGAAGCCACTATGGAAGGAAGGAAGCCACTATGGAAAGATTGAAGAGGGTGGAAGCCACTATGGAAGGATGGAAGCCACTATGGAAAGATTGAAGAGGGTAGAAGCCACTATGGAAGGATGGAAGCCACTATGGAAGGGTGGAAGCCACTATGGAAGGATGGGAACCACTATGGAAAGATAGAAGAGGGTAGAAGCCACTATGGAAGGAAGGAAGCCACTATGGAAAGATTGAAGAGGGTGGAAGCCACAATGGAAGGATGGAAGCCACTATGGAAAGATTGAAGCCAATATGGAAGGTTGGAAGCCACTATGGAAGGGTAGACGCCACTATGGAAGGATGGAAGCCACTATGGAAAGATTGAAGCCAATATGGAAGAATGGAAGCCACTATGGAAGTGTAGATGCCACTATGGAAGGATGAAAGCCACTATGGAAGGGTGGAAGCGACTATTATAGGGTAGACGTCACTATGGAAGGATGGAAGCCACTATGGAATGATTGCAGCCAATATGGAAGTGTGGAAGCCACTATTATAGGGTAGATGCCACTATGGAAGGATGGAAGCAACTATGGAATGATTGCAGCCAATATGGAAGGGTAGACGCCACTATGGAAGGATGGAAGCCACTATGGAAGGGTGGAAGCCACTATGGAAGGGTGGAAGCCACTATGGAAGGGTGGGAGCCACTATGAAAGGATGGAAGCCACTATGGAAGGGTGGGAGCCACTATGGAAGGGTGGAAGTCACTACGGAACGATGGAAGCCAATATGGAAGGGTGGAAGTCACTACGGAACGATGGAAGCCAATATGGAAAGGTGGCAGCCACTATGAAAGGATCTCCCAGTCTGCTGTCCCCACTTGCTTCAAGATGTCCACCATTGTTCCTGTACCCAAGAAAGCAAAGGTAACTGAACTAAATGACTATGGCCCTGTAGGACTCACTTCAAGTGCTTTGAGAGGCTAGTTAATATCACCTCCACCTTACCTGATACCCTAGACCCACTTAAATTTGGTTACTGTCCCAATAGATCCACAGACAATGCAATCACCATTTCACAGCACACTGCCCCATCCCATCTGGACAAGAGGAATAGCTATGTCAGAATGCTGTTTATTGACTATAGCTCAGCATTCAACACCATAGTACCCTCCAAGCTCATCATGAAGCTCTGGGCCCTGGGTCTGAACCCTGCCCTGTGCAACTGGGTCCTGGACTTCCTGACGGGCTGCACCCAGGTGGTAAAGGTAGGAAACAACACCTCCACTTTGCTGATCCTGAAGACTGGGGCCCCACAAGGGTGCGTGCTCAGCCCCCTCCTGTACTCCCTGTTTACATATGACTATGTCATGACGTTGGCCTGGGGTTAGGTTTATGAGCGTCATAAATACCTCTTCCCCCCTTTTTCCTCTCTCTATCCTACTGATGTGTCATTTGAAAATCCTTTGGTTAACATAAAGATTCTGGGAACATCAGAAGGTGGGGGAAAATTAACTATATTCTGGTAATCCGACCAATTGAACATATGCGGTGGTCTTAATGAATATGATGTCAGTTCAGTTGTCATCTGACACATTCTCATCAATGATAAGATGACATAAACTCTACAGTGGAAAGCCTGCACATTGAAGTTATCGGGTTCACATGGAATTGTTGTTCAATATAAATGTTTGAATATAAAATTATTGGTGAAAAGATTAAATGTAATTTTAGCTTCCAAATGAGAGATTTGGGTTTTCATAAGGTTAGGGCTCTGCTCAATCAGTGGCCCGCCCCTGTGAAGAGACATAGGTTATAAAACTTTTCAAACACACCCTTTCTCGCTCCACTATATAAAGCCTTGACGAAAATGTAACCTCCTGTTCTGAGGATGTGAGGATGACGGTCCGATGTCAGAATGGTTCAGATAATAATTACAAAAAACGACAACAAAAAAAAACTACAAAAAAACGAAGCCAACCTTAGCGTGAGCTTTGGTTGCGAATTGTATGAACTTTGAACTCTTATTCACTTTGATTATCTTATTCACAGAAGTGATACCTCCTAGCCTTTGAGTTAGCAACAGCAGCTGCAAACGTGGGCTAGGAAAGAACAGAGTATCCCGTCTACCACACAACGACGTTACTACAACGTATCCAATTCACCAGCAGAGACATTCTTCAAAGGACAAAGGACTTTGTGGGGCAACACGGCCTTCCATCTACCACCAACCTACCGAAGCGCAGCTCAGAGTAAATATTTATTGCGTTTTCCTTTTCCAAATGGGCGGTAATTTAGAATGCATCAGATACTGTATTTAGGATAGCACAGATTCTCCCTGTGTCCCTCAGTCTTCCCGCTCTTTCACTCAAACCCAGCACCCTTTTCTTTGGGTAACCAGCTGCCATATCTGTTCCGCCCGATAGGGACGGTTTCCTTTATGACTTAATTTGTAATCAAGGTATGATTCATTCTGTGTATATGTCATTCTGTGTGATTAGTTAGGTATTTAGTAAATAAATAATTAAACCCAATTTTGCATTGCTGATTCAACTTTTTAGCCAGGGTTCGTGAAGATAACCAAGAATTTACAACTTTCAGATGAGACTGAAATGAGGTGACAATTAATATGTAAAATATTACTAGGTCTTTAAGAGTTTATTCGGAATATAAAAGCTCTATAAATATTATTTTGTGGTGCCCAGACTTTCTAGTTAATTACATTTTCATGATTAGCTCAATCAGGTAATATTAATTTACAGAGAAAGGATTTTATAGAATAGCATGTCATATCACTTAATCCGGTATAGCCAAAGACACGACAACTGCGTGGCCACACACGCCTCCAACTCAATCATCAAGTTTGCAGATGACACAACAGTAGTAGACCTGATTACCAACAACGACGAGACGGCCTACAGGGAGGAGGTGAGGACCCTGGCAGAGTGGTGCAAGAAAACCACCTCTCACACAATGTCAACAAAACAAAGGGGCTGATCGTGGACTTCAGGAAGCAGCATTGGGAGCACGCCCCTATCCACATCGATGGGACCTCGGTTGAGGAGGTGGAAAGCTTCGAGTTCCTCGACGTACACATCACTGAGAATCTGAAATGGTCCACCCACACAGACAGTGTGGCGAAGAAGGCGCAACAGCACCTCTTCAGCCTCAGGAGGCTGAAGTAATTTGGCTTGGGCCCTAAGACCCTCACAAACTAAGACCCTCACATCCTTTCGGGCTGTATTAGATACTAGGAACACAAGCATTTTCTAACACCTGCAATGACATCTGCTAAATATGTGTATGTGACCAATAACATAGTGATTTGATGGAAGCCACTATGGAAGGATGGAAGCCACTATAGAAGGTTAAATCCACAATTGAAGGATGGAATCTACTATGGAAGGATGGAATCCACTATGGTAGGGTAGAATCCACTATGGTAGGATGGAAGCCACTACAGAAGGATAGAAACCACTACAGAAGGGTATCTGTGTTTCTATCAGTGTTGTGTTCTTCTCCCCTATACTGCATTTTGTGAGTGTGTAGATTGTAGACATGACTTTTGCTTCTTAAAGTAGAAGACTCCCCAGTATTACACACACACACACACACACATACACACACACACACACACACACACACACACACACACACTTTTACACCCAGCCTCAGTGGCATCGTTAGGAGTATCCGCTCATTCCTCCATAGGTCAATGATAGCTTGACAGGCGACGAGAAAACGTTCCCTGCCGACACACTCAACCTCTCCCCTCCCCGTCTCTCCTCTTTTCCTCCTCTTCCTCTTCTTCCTCTCCCCTGCCTTCCTCTCTCTTTTCTCCTCTCCTATCCTCTCCATCGTGACCCTAACAGATGCAGAGCTCTATTCCCCAAGCTTCTTTATCCCTCCTCCCCTCCTCCCTTCTCCACTGGTTCTCTTTGATGGTTCCACAGGCCCTGTGATGTGCTCTCTGTGTGTAAGCGTGTGGTTTTCTGGGGCCTCTGATAGTGAGTGGCTACCACTCCGGGGCCCGGGCTCTTACTGTGGCTCTCTCTAGGGGCCTGCCGGAACCTCGCTGCAGACAAAATAAATTATGTTTCCCATTAAAACGAGCTGATCTGCTGCTGCTAGGAACAGCTGTTTAGATTTGAGGGCCCGCCAAACATTGTTCTGTGTCGCGAGAGAGAGGGGGGGGGGGGGGGGGGGGGGGGGGGGGGGAGGAGGAAGGACCAAGGGAATGAAAGGAGAGATACTGTAGTTGGAGGTTGTGTTTTGGCAGTTTCTGACAGCTGTCTGTCTTGGTTGTTAAGGTGTTTCTGTCTTGGTTGTTAAGGTGTTTCTGTCTTGGTTGTTAAGGTGTCTCTGTCTTGGTTGTTAAGGTGTCTCTGTCTTGGTTGTTAAGGTGTCTCTGTCTTGGTTGTTAAGGTGTTTCTGTCTTGGTTGTTAAGGTGTTTCTGTCTTGGTTGTTAAGGTGTCTCTCTTGGTTGTTAAGGTGTTTCTGTCTTGGTTGTTAAGGTGTTTCTGTCTTGGTTGTTAAGGTGTCTCTCTTGGTTGTTAAGGTTTCCCTGTCTTGGTTGTTAAGGTGTTTCTGTCTTGGTTGTTAAGGTGTCTCTCTTGGTTGTTAAGGTGTCTCTCTTGGTTGTTAAGGTGTCTCTGTCTTGGTTGTTAAGGTGTTTCTGTCTTGGTTGTTAAGGTGTCTCTCTTGGTTGTTAAGGTGTTTCTGTCTTGGTTGTTAAGGTGTTTCTGTCTTGGTTGTTAAGGTGTCTCTCTTGGTTGTTAAGGTGTTTCTGTCTTGGTTGTTAAGGTGTTTCTGTCTTGGTTGTTAAGGTGTCTCTCTTGGTTGTTAAGGTGTCTCTCTTGGTTGTTAAGGTGTCTCTGTCTTGGTTGTTAAGGTGTTTCTGTCTTGGTTGTTCAGGTGTCTCTCTCTTGGTTGTTAAGGTGTCTCTCTTGGTTGTTGAGGTGTCCCTGTCTTGGTTGTTACGGTGTCTGTCTTTGTTGGTGCACACATGCAGGCACACACACACACACACACACACACACACACACACACACACACACACACACACACACACACACACACACACACACACACACACACACACACACACACACACACCCATACTAAATCCCCACCCATATTCCCTCCAGATTGGGAGGTTGTAACAGCATTTTGTTTGTCACGGCGGCAGGGTAGCCTAGTGGTTAGAGCGTTGGGCCAGCAACCAAAAGGATGCTAGATCGAATCCCTGAGCTAACAAAGTAAAAAATATGTTGTTCTGAACAAGGCAGTTAACCCACTGTTTCTAGGGTGTTGTTGTAAATATGATTTTGTTCTTAACTGACTTGCCTAGTTAAATAAAGATGAAATAAAAAATGTAAAATGTATTAAATAAATAAAAATCACAGCAGTCTACACAAAATGCCCCATCATGACAAAGCAAAAACAGGTTTTTAGAAATGTTTGCAAATGTATTTAAAAAAAAAACAGAAATACCTTATTTACATAAGTATTCAGACCCTTTGCTATGAGACTCTAAATTGAGCTCCTGTTTCTGTTGATCATCCTTGAGATGTTTCCAAACTGAGCAATCAGGGAGGTGACCAAGAACCCAATGGTAACTCTGACAGAGCTCTAGAGTTCCTCTTTGGAGATGGGAGAACCTTCCAGAAGGACAACCATCTCTGCAGCACTCCACCAATCAGGCCTTTATGGTAGAGTTACCAGACAGAAGCCACTCCTCAGTAAAAGGCAAATGACAGTCCACTTGGAGTTTGCCAAAGGGCAACTAAAGAATCTCAAACAATGAGAAACAAGATTCTCTGGTTTGAAACAACGATTGGTGACTTTAATATTCACATGGAAAAGTCCACAGACCCACTCCAAAAGGCTTTTGGAGCCATCATTGACTCAGTGGGTTTTGTCCAACATGTCTCTGGACCTACTCACTGTCACAGTCATACTCCGGACCTAGTTTTGTCCCATGGAATAAATGTTGTGGATCTTAATGTTTTTCCTCATAATCCTGGACTATCGGACCACCATTTTATTATGTTTGGAATTGCAACAAATAATCTGCTCAGACCCCAACCAAGGGGCATCAAAAGTCGTGCTATAAATTCACAGACAACGCAAAGATTCCTTGATGACCTTCCAGACTCCCTCTGCCTACCCAAGGACGTCAGAGGACAAAAATCAGTTAACCATCTAACTGGGGAACTCAATTTAACCTTGCGCAATACCCTAGATGCAATTGCACCCCTAAAAACTAAAAACATTTCTCATAAGAAATTATCTCCCTGGTATACAGAAAATACCCGAGCTTCCAGAAAATTGGAACGGAAATGGAGTCACACCAAAGTGGAAGTTTTCCCACTAGCTTGGAAAGACAGTACCGTGCAGTATCGAAGAGCCCAAACTGCTGCTCGATCATCCTATTTCTCCAACTTAATGGAGGAAAATAAGAACAATCCGAAATTTATTTTTGATACTATCGCAAAGCTAACTAAAAAGTAGCATTCCCCAAGTGAGGATGGGTTTCACCTTAGCAGTAATAAATTAATTAACTTCTTTGAGGAAAAGATCATGATTATTAGAAAGCAAATTACAGACTCCTCTTTAAATCTGCATATTCCTTCAAAGCTCAGTTGTCCTGACTCTGCATAACTCTGCCAGGACCTAGGATCAAGAGAGACACGCAAGTTTTTTAGTACCATATCTCTTGACACAATGATGAAAATAATCATTGCCTCTAAACCTTCAAGCTGCATACTGGACCCAATTCCAACTAAACTACTGAAAGAGCTGGTTCCTGTGCTTGGCCCTCCTATGTTGAACATAATAAACGGCTCTCTACCCACTGGATGTGTACCAAACTCACTAAAAGTGGCAGTAATAAAGGCTCTCTTGAAAAAGCCAAACCTTGACCCAGAAAATATAAAAAACTATCGGCCTATATCGAATCTTCCATTCCTCTCAAAATTTTAGAAAAGGCTGTTGTGCTGCAACTCACTGCCTTCCCGAAGACAAACAATGTATACGAAATGCTTCAGTCTGGTTTTAGACCCCATCATAGCACCGAGACTGCACTTGTGAAGGTGGTAAATTACCTTTTAATGGCATCAGACCGAGGCTCTGCATCTGTCCTCGTGCTCCTAGACCTTAGTGCTGCTTTTGATACCATCGATCACCACATTATTTTGGAGAGATTGGAAACCCAAATTGGTCTACATGGACAAGTTCTGGCCTGGTTTAGATCTTATCTGTCGACGCAGTCGTGGGTGAACAGGGAGTACAGGAGGGCACTCACCCTTGTAGTGCGGGGCGGCCCATCAGAATGTCCAGGACCCAGTTGCACAAGGCGGGGTTGAGACCCAGGGCCTCCAGCTTGATGATGAGCTTGGAGGGCACTATGGTGTTGAATGCTGAGCTGTAGTCAATGAACAGCATTCTTACATAGATATTCCTTTTGTCCAGATGGGATAGGGCAGTGTGCAGTGTGATGGCGATTGCGTCATCTGTGGACCTGTTGGGGCGGTATGCAGACTGAAGTGGGTCTAGGGTTGTCGGTAAGGTGGAGGTGATATGATTCTTGCCTTTTCATCAACAACAAATGGTGTCCTGACTTGAGTGCAATTGGCTCACCCGTCTTGGAATACCTGATGGTCAAATTAAGACCCTTTTATCTCCCTAGGGAGTTTTCAGCTGTTATCGTATCTTGTCCAAAAGCTATGTTTCAGACAATAAGACAATATTTCAGTTACCAGAGTCCCGTTGGTAGCAAATCAGAGATCGGAGGTCATCCATCTTATTATCAAGTGACTGGCCAATAGAATGTAGGGAGGCCTGTTTTCACTTCGCCTTATTCTCACCAGGATCCCCCCTCTCTTGCCTCTGTAACACTGGCGTTTCCTCTTGGGTTCCCCCGGAAATTGGGTCAGAATTCCAGAGAGAGCACAGAGCAGATAAGTCGAAGTTGAATTGGGGTAAGTAACTCCGCTGGTTGGATGTTCAAAAGTTATTGTCGGTTAGAAGAAATGAAAGCGTAATTTGTCTCCCAGTGTCTGTTGGAAAGATGATTAAACCAAGCTTTCCTCAAGGATTTTGCCTGCTTAGCTTTATTCCGTTTCTTTATATCCCAAAAACCTCCCTAGCAGCTGCCACCATCTTTGAAAATATGTAGAGAGCTACTCGGTGATGTGTTGTGTTGGATTTGCATCAAACATAACGCTTTTTGTATTCAGGACATAAAGTTCATTATTTTAGCCACATTTTCTTTGCAGTATTATTTAAGTTTGTTTCAAACCAGATGTTTTGTAATATTTGTATTCTGTAAAGGCTTACTTCTTTTCACTCTGTCAATTAGGTTAGTATTGTGGAGTAACAACAATGTTGTTGATCCATCCTAATTTTTCAAATATCCCATCCATTAAACTGCCAACCTTCCTGGTCTTTGTGGTTAAATCTTTGTTTGAAGTTCACTGCAATTACAGATAATTGTATGTGTGGGGTACAGAGACGGGGTAGATCATTCAAAAGTCATGTTAACCACTATTATTGAACACACAATGAGTCCATGCAACTTATTATGTGATTTGTTAAGCACATTTTTACTCCTGAACTTATTTAGGCTTGCCATAGCAAAGTGGTCGAACCCTTATTGACTCAAGACATTTCTAAAATGTTCTACAAGCAAAATTCCACTTTGACATTATGGGTCATTGTGTGTAGATCAGTGACACAAAATGTAAATGTAATCAATGTTAAATTCAGGCTGTAACACAACAAAATGTGGGAAAAGTAAAGGGGTGTGAATACTTTCTGAAAGCACTCAATGGTTCATTTATATTTATTTATTTCACCTTTATTTAACCAGGTAGGCTAGTTGAGAGCAAGTTCTCATTTACAACTGCGACCTGGTCAAGATAAAGCAAAGCAGTTTGACACGTACAACAACACAGAGTTACACATGGACTAAACAAACATACAGTCAATAATGCAGTAGAAATTTAAATTAAATAAAAATAAAAAGCATACATAGTGTGTGCAAATGAGGTAAGATAAGGGAAGTAAGGCAATAAAATAGGCCATATTGGTGAGGTAATTATGGTACAGCAATTAAACACTGGAGTGATAGATGTGCAGAATGTCACGCCCTGATCTTAGAGATCCTTTTTATGTCTCTATTTTGGTTTGGTCAGGGCGTGAGTTAGGGTGGGCATTCTATGTTTTGTGTTCTATGTTTTCTATTTCTGTTTTCTATTTCTGTGTGTTTGGCCGGGTGTGGTTCTCAATCTGAGGCAGCTGTCTATCGTTTTCGCTGATTGAGAACCATAGCCGTTTCCCACCTGTGTTTTGTGGGTAGTTATTTTCTGTTTTGTGTGTCTGCACCAGACAGAACTGTTTAGTTTGTTCCGCTTTGTTATTTTTGTTCTAGTGTTCAGTTTTATTAAAAATCATGAACACGTACCACACTGCACCTTGGTCCTCTTCTTCAAACAGCCGTTACACAGAAGATGAATGTGCAAGTAGAGATACTGTGGTGCAAAGGAGCAAAATAAATAAATAAATACAGTATGGGGATGAGGTAGTTGGATGGGCTATTTACTGATGGGCTATGTACAGGTGCAATGATCTGTGAGCTGCTCTGACAACTGGTGCTTGAAGTTAGTGAGGTAGATAAGAGTCTCCAGCTTTAGCGATTTTTGCAGTTCGTTCCAATCATTGGCAGCAAAGAACTGGAAGGAAAGGTGGCCAAAAGAGGAATTGCCTTTGGGGGTGACCAGTGAAATATACCTGCTGGAGTGCGTGCTGCGGGTGGGTGCTGCTATGGTGACCAGTGATCTGAGATAAGGCGGGGCTTTACATAGCAAAGACTTGTAGATGACCTAGAGCCAGTGGGTTTGGCAGCGAGTATAAAGCGAGGGCAGTGGTGGGTAGTATATGGGGATTTGGTGACAAAATGGATGGCACTGTGATAGACTGCATCCAATTTGTTGAGTAGAGCGTTGGAGGCTATTTTGTAACTGACATCGCCGAAGTCAGGGATCGGTAGGATAGTCAGTTTTACGAGGGTATGTTTGGCAGCATGAGCGAAGGATGCTTTGTTGCAAAATAGGAAGCTGATTCTAGATTTAATTTTGGATTGGAGATGCTTAATGTTTGTCTGGAAGGAGAGTTTACAGTCTAACCAGACACCTAGGTATTTGTGGTTGTCCACATATTCTAGGTCAGAACTGTCCAGAGTAGTGATGCTGGACGGGCGGGCAGGTGCGGGCAGCAATCGGTTGACAGAGATGGCCGCCTCGCTTCGCGTTCCTAGGAAACTATGTAGTATTTTCTTTTTTTACGTGTTATTTCCTACATTGGTACCCATTGGTTTTATTACATACAGTCGGGAGGAACTACTGGAGATAAGAGCAACGTCAACTCACCATCATTACGACCAGGAATACAACTTTCCCGAAGCGGATCCTCTGTTTTGCCCACCACCCAGGACAATGGATTGGATCCCAGCTGGCGAACCAAAACAACGACACCATAAAAGGGGCAGACGAAGCGGGCACATCGCGCACCGCTCCCGAGCATACTACTCGCCAATGTCCAGTCTCTTGACAACAAGGTTGATGAGATCCGAGCAAGGGTAGCATTCCAGAGAGACATAAGAGACTGTAACGTTCTTTGCTTCACGGAAACATGGCTCACTCGAGACACGCTATCGGAGTCAGTACAGCCAGCTGGTTTCTTTACGCATCGCCCCGACAGAAACAAGCATCTTTCTGGTAAGAAGAGGGGCGGGGGGGGGGGGGGGAATGCCTTTTGATTAACGAGACGTGGTGTGATCATAACAACATACAGGAACTCAAGTCCTTCTGTTCATCTGACTTAGAATTCCTCACAATCAAATGTCGACCGCATTATCTACCAAGAGAATTATCTTTGATTATAATCACAGCCGTATATATTCCCCCCCAAGCAGACACATCGATGGCCCTGAACAAACTTTATTTGACTCTATGTAAACTGGAAACCACATATCCTGAGGCTGCATTCATTGTAGCTGGGGATATTAACAAGGCAAATCTGAAAACAAGACTCCCTAAATTCTATCAGCATATCGATTGTGCTACCAGGGCTGGTAAAACCCTGGATCATTGTTATTCTAACTTCCGCGACGCATATAAGGCCCTCCCCCACCCTCCTTTCGGAAGAGCTGACCACAACTCCATTTTGTTGCTCCCAGCTTATAGACAGAGACTTAAACAGGAAGCTCCCGTGCTCAGGTCTGTTCAACGCTGGTCCGACCAAACTGATTCCACGCTTCAAGATTGTTTCGATCACGTGGATTGGGATATGTTCCGCATTGCGTAAAATAACAACATTGACGAATACGCTGATTCGGTGAGCGAGTTCATTAGAACATGCATCGGCGATGTAGTACCCACAGCAACTATTAAAACATTCCCAAACCAGAAACTGTGGATTGATGGCGGCATTTGCGCGAAACTGAAAGTGCGAACCACTGGTTTTAACCAGGGCTAGGTGACCGGAAACATGACCGAATACAAACAGTGTAGTCCCTCCGCAAGGCAATCAAACAAGCTAAGTGTCAGTATAGAGACAAAGTAGAGTCACAATTCAACGGCTCAGACACAATAGGTATGTGGCAGGGTCTACAGTCAATCACGGATTACAAAAAGAAAACCAGCCCCGTTGTGGACCAGGATGTCTTGCTCCCAGACAGACTAAACAACTTCTTTGATCGCTTTGAGGACAATACAGTGCCACTGACACGGCCCGTTACCAAAACCTGCAGACTTTCCTTCACTGCAGCCGACGTGAGTCGCAGGCCCAGACGGTATCCCCAGCCGAGTCCTCAGAGCATGCGCAGACCAGCTGGCTGGTGTGTTTAAGACATATTCAATCAATCCTTATCCCAGTCTGCTATTCCCACATGCTTCAAGAGGGCCACCATTGTTCCTGTTCCCAAGAAAGCTAAGGTAACTGAGCTAAATGACTACCGCCCTGTAGCACTCACTTCCGTCATCATGAAGTGCGTTGAGAGACTAGTCAAGGACCATATCACCTCCACCCTACCTGACACCCTAGACCCACTCCAATTTGTTTACCGCCCCAACAGGTCCATAGACGACGCAATCGCAACCACACTGCACACTGCCCTAACCCATCTGGACAAGAGGAATACCTATGCTGTTCATCGACTACAGCTCAGCATTTAACACCATAGTACAGTCCAAACTCGTCATCAAGCTCGAGACCCTGGGTCTCAACCCCGCCCTGTGCAACTGGGTACTGGACTTCCTGACGGGTCTACCCCAGGTGGTGAGGGTAGGTAACAACATCTCCACCCCGCTGATTCTCAACACTGGGGCCCCAGAAGGGTGCGTTCTGAGCCCTCTCCTGTACTCCCTGTTCACCCACGACTGTGTGGCCATGCATGCCTCCAACTCAATCATCAAGTTTGCAGACGACACTACAGTGGTAGGCTTGATTACCAACAACGAAAAGACGGCCTACAGGGAGGAGGTGAGGGCCCCCGGAGTGTGGTGTCAGGAAAATAACCTCACACTCAACGTCAACAAAACAAAGGAAATAGATGATCATGGACTTCAGGAAACAGCAGAGGGAGCACATCCCTATCCATATCGACGGGACAATAGTGGAGAGGGTAGTACGTTTTAAGTTTCTCGGCGTACTCATCACGGACAAACTGAATTGGTCCACCCACACAGACAGCGTGGTGAAGAAGGCGCAGCAGCGCCTCTTCAACCTCAGGAGCTGAAGAAATCCGGCTTGTCACCAAAAACACTGACAAACCTTTACAGATCCTGTCGGGCTGTATCACCGCCTGGTACGGCAACTGCTCCGCCCACAACCGTAAGGCTCTCCAGAGGGTAGTGAGGTCTGCACAACGCATCACCGGGGGCAAACTACCTGCCCTCCAGGACACCTACACCTCCCGATGTCACAGGAAGGCCATAAAGATAATCAAGGACAACAACCACCCGAGCCACTGCCTGTTCATCCCGCTATCATCCAGAAGGCGAGGTCAGTACCGGTGCATCAAAGCAGGGACAAGGAGACTGAAAAACAGCTTCTATCTCAAGGCCTTCAGACTGTTAAACAGCCACCACTAACATTGAGTGGCTGTTGCCAACACACTGACTCAACTCCAGCCACTTAAATAATGTAAAAATGTAAAATATGTATCACTAGCCACTTTAAACAATACCACTTTACATACCCTACATTACTCATCTCATATGTATATACAGTACTCGATACCATCTACTGCATCTTGCCTATGCCGTTCTGTACCATCACTCATTCATATATCTTTATGTACATATTCTTCATCCCTTTACACTTGCGTGTAAAGGTAGTTGTTGTGAAATTGTTAGGTTAGATTACTCGTTGGTTATTACTGCATTGTCCGAACTAAAAGCACAAGCATTTCGCTACACTCGCATTAACATCTGCTAATCATGTGTATGTGACAAATACAATTTCATTTGATTTGAAGAGCATGCATTTAGTTTTACTTGTATTTAAGAGCAGTTGGAGGCCATGGAAGGAGAGTTGTATGGCACTGAAGCTCGTCTGGAGGTTAGTTAGCACAGTGTCCGAATGTAGGGCCAGAATTATACAGAATGGTGTCATCTGAGTAGAGGTGGATCAGAGAATCACCAGCAGCAAGGGCGACATCATTGATGTATACAGAGAAGAGAGTCAGCCCGAGAATTGAACCCTGTGGCACCCCATAGAGACTGCCAGAGGTCCGGACAACAGGGCTTCCGATTTGACACACTGAACTCTATCAGAGAAGTAGTTGGTGAACCAGGCGAGGCAGTCATTTGAGAAACCAAGGCTGTTGAGTCTGCCGATAAGAATGTGTTGATTGACAGAGTCGAAAGCCTTGACCAGGTCGATGAATACGGCTGCACAGTATTGTCTCTTATTGATGGCAGTTACGACATCGTTTAGGACCTTGAGCGTGGCTGAGGTGCACCCATGACCCGCTCGGAAGCCAGATTGCATAGTGGAGAAGGTACGTTGGGATTCGAAATGGTCGGTGATCTGTTTGTTAACTTGGCTTTCGAAGACCTTACAAAGGCAGGGTAGGATATATATAGGTCTGTAGCAGTTTGGGTCTAGAGTGTCTCCCCCTCTGAAGAGGGGGATGACCGCGGCAGCTTTCCAATCTTTGGGGATCTCAGGGGTTGCAACAATTTCGGCAGATAATTTTAGAAAGAGAGGGTCCAGATTGTCTAGCCCGGCTGATTTGTAGGGGTCCAGATTTCAGAACATCAGCTATCTGGATTTGGGAGAAGGAGAAATGGGGGAGGCTTGGGCGAGTTGCTGTGGGGGGTACAGGGCAGTTGACCGGGACAGGGGTAGCCAGGCGGAAAGCATGGCCAGCCGTAGAAAAATGCTTATTGAAAATCTCAATTATCATGAATTTATCGGTGGTGACAGTATTTCCTAGCCTCAGTGCAGTGGGCAGCTGGAATGAGGTGCTCTTGTTCTCCATGGACTTAACAGTGTCCCAGAACTTTCTGGAGTTTGTGCTACAGAATGCAAATTTCTGTTTGAAAAAGCTAGCCTTAACTTTCCTAACTGCCTGTGTATATTGGTTTCTAACTTCCCTGAAAAGTTGCATATCACGGGGGCTATTTGATTCTAATGCAAACGCCACAGGATGTTTTTGTGCTGGTCAAGGGCAGTCAGGTCTGGAGTGAACCAAGGGCTATATCTGTTCTTAGTTCTACATTTTTTGAATGGGGCATGCTTATTTAAGATGGTGAGGAAGGTACTTTTAAAGAATAACCAGGCATCATCTACCGACGGGATGAGGTCAATATCCTGGTTGCTAGGAAATAAGGCGTTGTTCTGCTTTCTTTCCCAGTCAACCAGACAGGTCCTACAGACCCTAGTTTTATTGCACCTGGTCTACTGCCCAGTTTTATGGTCATGTGCTGAGAAGAAGAAGGAAGAAGAAGAAGAAGAGGAAGAAGGAAGAAGAAGAAGGAAGAAGAAGAAGAAGAAGGACATTGGCAAATTGCAGTTGGTCCCGAAGTCTAAGTTGCACTTAGATGTACACAGAGGGCGAATGTCAATTGCATGCATGGCTCAAAGTTGAGGAGAGATTGCCTGCATCATTTTGAGTATTTTTGCTGAAATGTTGACAGCCTGGTCTCATATACAGTGCATTTGGAAAGTATTCAAACTTTTTCAAAATGTTATGTTACAGCCTTATTCTAAAATGGATTAAATTGTCCGCTATCAATCTACACATAATACCCCATAATAACAAAGAAAAAACTGGTTATGATATTGTATTTTCTTTGCAAATGTATAAAAAAAGAAAGAAAACTTCAATATCACATTAACATTCAGTACCAGTCAAAAGTTTGCCTTTTAGCAAACTCCAAGCAGGCTGTCATCTGCCTTTTACTGAGGAGTGGCTTCTGTCTGGATACTACCATAAAGGCCTGATTGGTGGAGTGCTGCAGAGATGGTTGTCCTTCTGGAAGATTCTCCCATCTCCACAGAGCAACTCTAGAGCTCTGTCAGAGTGACCATCGGGTTCTTGGTCACCTCCCTGACCAAGGCCCTTCTCCTCGATTGTTCAGTTTGGGTGGGCGGCCAACTCTAAAAAGAGTCTTGGTGGTTCCAAACTTCTTCTATTTAAGAACGATGGAGGCCACTATGTTCTACGGGACCTTCAATGCTGCAGACATTTGTTGGTACCCTTCCCCAGATCTGTGCCTCGACACAATCCTGTTTTGGAGCTCTACCTACAATTCATTCGACCTCATGGCTTTGTTTTTGCTCTGAAATGCACTGTCAACTGTGGGACCTTATATAGACAAGTGTGTGCCTTCCCAAATCATGACCAATCAATTGAATTTACCACAAGTGGACTCCAATCAAGTTGTAGAAACATCTCAAGGATGATCAATGGAAACAGGATGCACCTGAAATCAATTTTGAGTCTCATAGCATAGGTTCTGAATAGTTATGTACAGTTGAAGTCGAAAGTTAATGTACACTTAGGAGTCATTAAAACTTGTTTTTCAACCACTGCACACATTTCTTGTTAACAAACTTTAGTTTTGGCAAGTCGGTTAGGACATCTACTTTGTGCATGACACAAGTCATTTTTCCAACAATTGTTTAGACATATTATTTCATTTACAATTCACTGTATCACAATTCCAGTGGGTCAGAAGTTTACATACACTAAGTTGACTGTGCCTTTAAATAAATTCCAGAAAATGATGTCATGGCTTTAGAAGCTTCTGATAGGCTAATTGACATCATTTGAGTCAATTGGAGGTGTACCAGTGGATGTATTTCAATCCCTATCCTCAGACTCAGTACCTCTTTGCTTGACATCATGGGAAAATCAAAAGAAATCAGCCAAGACCTCAGAAAAAAATAGTGGACCACCACAAGTCTGGTTCATCCTTATAAGCAATTTCCAAACACCTGAAGGTACCACGTTCATCTGTACAAACAATAGTATGCAAGTATATACACCATGGGACCACACAGCCATCGTACCGCTCAGGAAGGAGACAAGTTCTGTCTTTTAGAGATTAACATACTTTGTGCGAAAAGTACAAATCAATCCCAGAACAACAGCAAAGGACCTTGTGAAGATGCTGGAGGTAACAGGTACAAAAGTATCTACATCCACAGTAAAAAAAGAGGCCTATATTGACATAACCTCAAAGGCCGCTCAGCAAGGAAGAAGCCATTGCTCCACAACCGCCATAAAAAAGCCAGACTACGGTTTGCAAATGCACATGGGGACAAATGTCATACTTTTTGGAGAAATGTCCTCTGGTCTGATGAAACAAAAATATAACTGTTTAGCCATAATGACCATCATCAGACTTCATCTGTAAATAAGGATGTTTTTGCTTTTTTATTTTTAATACATTTGCAAATAAGTCTAAAAATCTGTTTTTGCTTTGTCATTATGGGTTATTTTGGTATAGATTGATGAGGGGGAAAATAGGATTTAATGCTATTTTAGAACAAGGCTGTAATGTAACAAAATGTAGAAATAGGGAAGGGGTCTGAATACTTTCCCAATGTACTGTATATTATGTTTTTTTTTTATGTTTTCTATTTGTTGTTGTTTTGTTTCCTGTTTGGATCCCAGGAAGATGAGCCGCTGCCTTGGCAACAGCTAATTGGGGATCCTACAAAAAAATACTAAATATTCTCCTGCCTTCTGTTCTGTGTTATTTCTTTATGTCTGTGTTTTTTCCTCAGCCCTCCATCAGTGGGGCACAATTCAAGGCTGCAGGGAGCCACAGGAGACGGAGGCCTGCTCAGGCCAAAACTGCAGCACTGAGTTCCCTCGGAGTTCACTTCCCCCACTGTGTGTCGGTGGGTGGGTGTGTGTGTGAGTAGGCTGGCTGTGTGTGTGTGTGTGTGTGCGTACATACTAGATGGAGGGAAAGTAATATGTGTGTTTCTAGCATCAGTGGGTCAATCAGTGAGTGTTTCTTTCCTCAAATTGTCTAGAGACTTGGAACCTCCATTTAAAATACATTGTATCTTATTTTTTGTGTCGATCTCTGATCATTTGTGTTTACAATGGGTGTGTTTTTACCTTCTTTCTCTTGGTGTGTGTGCGTGCGTGTGTCTTAGTGTGCGTTCATCTATGTGTGTGTGTGTGTGTGTGTGTGTGTGTGTGTGTGTGTGTCTGTGTGTGTGTCTGTGTGTGTGTGTGTGTGTGTGTGTGTGTGTGTGTGTGTGTGTGTGTGTGTGTGTGTGTGTGTGTGTGTGTGTGTGTGTGTGTGTGTGTGTGTGTGTCTGTGTCTGTGTCTGTGTGTGTGTCTGTGTGTGTGTGTGTGTGCGTGCGCATTCTCATTAGTGTGTGTGTGTGTGTGTGTGTGTGTGTGCGTGCGTGCGTGCGTGCGTGCGTGCGTGCGCATTCTCATTAGTGTGTGTGTGTGTTTCACTATCCCATAGCTGCCCCCAGCTGGCAGATGTGACCTTGAGCGGCATTCATTCCTATGTTGATTTATCAAATATTCCGTCTCCATGGCCCACAGTCTATTCTCACCTGACAAAAGCACATTTCACCACTTAACATGTACCCTTAGTTAAAAAGGCGCATTGGGCTTCCATACACAATGTATCTATCAGTGCAATGATGAAACTGTTTAGGTTAATCTATCTTCTAAATATAATTTTGTGTTACGGTTTGATGTCTATATTTTATTCACTAAATCATAACACTTTCAAGATTGTCCTTTACAGACCTTGAATATAAAATAATTTTAATGAGAGTTGAAAAAATGTATTGTGGTCGGTGTGTGTTGAAAAGCGTTGATTCGATTTCGACAGGAGTTCAACGATGTGCAGTATGTTCAGCCGAAGCATTGAGGATTTCACAGCTTTTCACTTTGTTACGCTACCTCTTTGTCCCTCCAGTTCTACATATCTTTGTCCCTCCAGTTCTACATATCTTTGTCCCTCCAGTTCCACATATCTTTGTCCCTCCAGTTCTACATATCTTTGTCCCTTCAGTTCTACATATCTTTGTCCCTCCAGTTCTTCATATCTTTGTCCTTCCAGTTCCACATATCTTTGTCCCTCCAGTTCTACATATCTTTGTCCCTTCAGTTCTACATATCTTTGTCCCTCCAGTTCTACATATTTTTGTCCCTTCAGTTCTACATATCTTTGTCCCTCCAGTTCTACATATCTTTGTCCTCCAGTTCTACATATCTTTGTCCCTCCAGTTCCCATACGTCTTTGTCCCTCCAATTCCACATATCTTTGTCCCTCCAGTTCCTACATGTCTTTGTGCCTCCGGTTCCTACATGTGAGGAGCATCATCTCTCTTACTGTGGCCAAACAAAGAGAAAACAAGTTTTCTGAAAGACTTGGGGCGCTACCGTTTTAACGACATACTGACATTCTTGAAAAATCGATGTTCTATCCGTCTCTTTCGCTAAATGGATTTCTGAAGTGCTGGTCGGACATAACCTTGAGTTATTTTTTATGTGAGCTCTGTCGGATTTAAGTGATGGTATGACTTGAACAGGACTGCATGCATTTTCCTCATTTCTCGACATTGAAAAAAATATCCCGGGCAATTAATGGAATGCTGCAAGCGAGGTTCAGGCCCTCAGGTTCAGGCCCTCAGGTTCAGGCCCTCAGGTTCAGGCCCTCAGGTTCAGGCCCTCAGGTTCAGGCCAGGTTCCTTTTCCTTTACATTTGTTTTTTAAATTTTTTTAAGTGTCTAATAATGAGAATATTGAGAAAAACACAGCTTAATGCTGTAGGGTTCCTACCTCCTGTGTATTTATGTATTGTACATGCATCTAAATGTATAGGCCATCTAAATGAATAGACCATCTAAATGAATAGGCCATCTAAATGAATAGGCCATCTAAATGAATAGGCCATCTAAATGAATAGACCATCTAAATGAATAGACCATCTAAATGAATAGGCCATCTAAATGAATAGGCCATCTAAATGAATAGACCATCTAAATGAATAGGCCATCTAAATGAATAGGCCATCTAAATGAATAGGCCATCTAAATGAATAGGCCATCTAAATGAATAGGCCATCTACCTCATGTGTATTTATGTATTGTACATGCATCTAAATGAATAGGCCATCTAAATGAATAGGCCATCTAAATGAATAGGCCATCTACCTCATGTGTTACGGTGAGTGAATGAGGACCCAAAAGCGAACTAACTTAAACAGAGCTTCTTTAATAACCAAACATAGGTAGGCTCAGATAGACCGGCAGATTCCGACAGGACAGGACAAGGTTACAGCAAACATGACGATAGTCTGGCTCAGGCATGAAACACAACAAACAAGAATCCGACAAAGGACAGGAACAAAAACAGAGAGAGATATAGGGGACTAATCAGAGGGAAAAAGGGAACAGGTGGGAAACGGGGTGACGAGGTAGTCAGGAGGAGACAAGGAACAGCTGGGGGAAAGCGGGGGAGAAAAGGTAACCTAATACGACCAGCAGAGGGAGACAGGGTGAAAGGAAAGGACAGAGACACAACATGACAATACATGACAGTACCCCCCCACTCACCGAGCGCCTCCTGGCGCACTCGAGGAGGAAACCTGGCGGCAACGGAGGAAATCCTCGATCAGCGCACGGTCCAGCACGTCCCGAGAGGGAACCCAACTCCTCTCCTCAGGACCGTACCCCTCCCAATCAACGAGGTACTGGTGACCACGGCCCCGAGGACGCATGTCCAAAATCCTGCGGACCCTGTAGATGGGTGCGCCCTCGACAAGGATGGGGGGGGGGGGGGGGAAGACGAGCGGGGGCGCGAAGAACGGGCTTAATACAGGAGACATGGAAGACCGGGTGGACGCGACGAAGGTATCGCGGAAGAAGAAGTCGAACTGCGACAGGATTAATGACCCGAGAAATACGGAACGGACCAATGAACCGCGGGGTCAACTTGCGAGAAGCCGTCTTAAGGGGAAGGTTCTGAGTGGAGAGCCAAACTCTCTGACCGCGACAATATCTAGGACTCTTAGTTCTACGCTTATTAGCAGCCCTCACAGTCTGCGTCCTATAACGGCAAAGTGCAGACCTGACCCTCTTCCAGGTGCGCTCGCAACGTTGGACAAAAGCCTGAGCGGAGGGGACGCTGGACTCGGCGAACTGAGATGAGAACAGCGGAGGCTGGTACCCGAGGCTACTCTGAAAAGGAGATAGCCCGGTCGCAGACGAAGGAAGCGAGTTGTGGGCGTACTCTGCCCAGGGGAGCTGTTCTGACCAAGACGCAGGGTTGCGAAAAGAAAGACTGCGTAAGATGCGACCAATAGTCTGATTGGCCCGTTCTGCTTGACCGTTAGACTGGGGGTGAAAGCCGGAAGAGAGACTGACGGAAGCCCCAATCAAACGGCAAAACTCCCTCCAAAATTGAGACGTGAATTGCGGACCTCTGTCCGAAACGACGTCTGACGGAAGGCCATGAATTCTGAAAACATTCTCGATGATGATTTGTGCCGTCTCTTTAGCAGAAGGAAGCTTAGCAAGGGGAATGAAATGAGCCGCCTTAGAGAACCTATCGACAACCGTAAGAATAACAGTCTTCCCCGCTGACGAAGGCAGTCCGGTGACAAAATCTAAGGCGATGTGAGACCATGGTCGAGAGGGAATGGGCAGCGGCCTGAGACGGCCGGCAGGAGGGGAGTTACCGGACTTAGTCTGCGCGCAGACCGAACAAGCAGCCACGAAACGACGCGTGTCATGCTCCCGGGTGGGCCACCAAAAACGCTGGCGAATGGAAGCAAGCGTACCCCGAACGCCAGGGTGGCCGGCTAACTTGGCAGAGTGAGCCCACTGAAGAACGGCCAGACGAGTAGGAACGGGAACGAAAAGAAGGTTCCTAGGACAAGCGCGCGGCGACGGAGTGTGAGTGAGCGCTTGCTTTACCTGCCTCTCAATTCCCCAGACAGTCAACCCGACAACACGCCCCTCAGGGAGAATCCCCTCGGGGTCAGTGGAGGCTACTGAAGAACTGAAGAGACGAGATAAAGCATCAGGCTTGGTGTTCTTAGAGCCCGGACGATAAGAAATCACGAACTCGAAACGAGCGAAAAACAGCGCCCAACGCGCCTGACGCGCATTAAGTCGTTTGGCAGAACGGATGTACTCAAGGTTCCTATGGTCAGTCCAAACGACAAAAGGAACGGTCGCCCCCTCCAACCACTGTCGCCATTCGCCTAGGGCTAACCGGATGGCGAGCAGTTCGCGGTTTCCCACATCATAGTTACGTTCCGACGGGGACAGGCGATGAGAAAAATACGCGCATGGGTGGACCTTGTCGTCAGAGAGGGAGCGCTGAGAAAGAATGGCTCCCACGCCCACCTCTGACGCGTCAACCTCGACAACGAACTGTCTAGAGACGTCAGGTGTAACAAGGATAGGAGCGGATGTAAAACGATTCTTGAGGAGATCAAAAGCTCCCTGGGCGGAAACGGACCACTTAAAGCACGTCTTGACAGAAGTAAGGGCTGTGAGAGGAGCTGCCACCTGACCGAAATTACGGATGAAACGACGATAGAAGTTCGCGAAGCCGAGAAAGCGCTGCAGCTCGACGCGTGACTTAGGGACGGGCCAATCAATGACAGCTTGGACCTTAGCGGGATCCATCTTAATGCCTTCAGCGGAAATAACAGAACCGAGAAATGTGACGGAGGAGGCATGAAAAGTGCACTTCTCAGCCTTCACAAAAAGACAATTCTCTAAAAGGCGCTGGAGGACACGTCGAACGTGCTGAACATGAATCTGGAGTGACGGTGAAAAAATCAGGATATCGTCAAGGTAAACGAAAACAAAGATGTTCAGCATGTCTCTCAGGACATCATTGACTAATGCCTGAAAGACAGCTGGAGCGTTAGCGAGGCCGAAAGGAAGAACCCGGTATTCAAAGTGCCCTAACGGAGTGTTAAACGCCGTCTTCCACTCGTCCCCCTCCCTGATGCGCACGAGATGGTAAGCGTTACGAAGGTCCAACTTAGTGAAAAACCTGGCTCCCTGCAGGATCTCGAAGGCTGAAGACATAAGAGGAAGCGGATAACGATTCTTCACTGTTATGTCATTCAGCCCTCGATAATCTATGCAGGGGCGCAGAGACCCGTCCTTCTTCTTGACAAAAAAAAACCCCGCTCCGGCGGGAGAGGAGGAGGGGACTATGGTACCGGCGTCAAGAGCTACAGACAAATAATCTTCGAGAGCCTTACGTTCGGGAGCCGACAGAGAGTATAGTCTACCCCGGGGGGGGGGTGGTTCCCGGAAGGAGATCAATACTACAATCATACGACCGGTGTGGAGGAAGAGAGGTGGCCCTGGACCGACTGAACACCGTGCGCAGATCGTGATATTCCTCCGGCACCCCTGTCAAATCACCAGGCTCCTCCTGTGAAGAAGAGACAGAGGAAACAGGAGGGATAGCAGACATTAAACATTTCACATGACAAGAGACGTTCCAGGAGAGGATAGAATTACTAGACCAATTAATGGAAGGATTATGACAAACTAGCCAGGGATGGCCCAAAACAACAGGTGTAAAAGGTGAACGAAAAATTAAAAAAGAAATGGTTTCACTATGATTACCAGAGACAGTGAGGGTTAAAGGTAGCGTCTCACGCTGAATCCTGGGGAGAGGACTACCATCCAGGGCGAACAAGGCCGTGGGCTCCTTTAACTGTCTGAGAGGAATGTCATGTTCCCGAGCCCAGGTCTCGTCCATAAAACAGCCCTCCGCCCCAGAGTCTATTAAGGCACTGCAGGAAGCTGAAGAACCGGTCCAGCGTAGATGGACCGACAAGGTAGTGCAGGATCTTGAAGGAGAGACAGGAGTAGTAGCGCTCACCAGTAGCCCTCCGCTTACTGATGAGCTCTGGCCTTTTACTGGACATGAAGTGACAAAATGACCAGCGGAACCGCAATAGAGACAGAGGCGGTTGGTGATTCTCCGTTCCCTCTCCTTAATCGAGATGCGGATACCTCCCAGCTGCATGGGCTCAGCACCCGAGCCGGCAGAGGAAGATGGTAGTGATGCGGAGAGGGGGGCAACGGAGAACGCGAGCTCCTTTCCACGAGCTCGGTGACGAAGATCAACCCGTCGCTCAATGCGAATAGCGAGTTCAATCAAGGAATCCACGCTGGAAGGAACCTCCCGGGAGAGAATCTCATCCTTTACCTCTGCGCGGAGACCCTCCAGAAAACGAGCGAGCAAAGCCGGCTCGTTCCAGCCACTGGAGGCAGCAAGAGTGCGAAACTCAATAGAGTAGTCTGTTATGGATCGATTACCTTGACATAGGGAAGACAGGGCCCTGGAAGCCTCCTCCCCAAAAACAGATCGATCAAAAACCCGTATCATCTCCTCCTTAAAGTCCTGATACTGGTTAGTACACTCAGCCCTTGCCTCCCAGATTGCCGTGCCCCACTCACGAGCCCGTCCAGTAAGGAGAGATATGACGTAGGCGACACGAGCAGTGCTCCTGGCGTAAGTGTTGGGCTGGAGAGAAAACACAATATCACACTGGGTGAGGAACGAGCGGCATTCAGTGGGCTCCCCAGAGTAACACGGCGGGTTATTGATTCTGGGCTCCGGAGATTCGAAAGCCCTGGAAGTGGCCGGTGGATCGAGGCGGAGATGGTGAACCTGTTCTGTGAGGTTGGAGACTTGGGTGGCCAGGGTCTCAACGGCATGTCGAGCAGCAGACAATTCCTGCTCGTGTCTGCCTAGCATCGCTCCCTGGATCTCGACGGCTGAGTGGAGAGGATCCGAAGTCGCTGGGTCCATTCTTGGTCGGATTCTTCTGTTACGGTGAGTGAATGAGGACCCAAAAGCGAACTAACTTAAACAGAGCTTCTTTAATAACCAAACATAGGTAGGCTCAGATAGACCGGCAGATTCCGACAGGACAGGACAAGGTTACAGCAAACATGACGATAGTCTGGCTCAGGCATGAAACACAACAAACAAGAATCCGACAAAGGACAGGAACAAAAACAGAGAGAGATATAGGGGACTAATCAGAGGGAAAAAGGGAACAGGTGGGAAACGGGGTGACGAGGTAGTCAGGAGGAGACAAGGAACAGCTGGGGGAAAGCGGGGGAGAAAAGGTAACCTAATACGACCAGCAGAGGGAGACAGGGTGAAAGGAAAGGACAGAGACACAACATGACAATACATGACATCATGTGTATTTATGTATTGTACATGCATCTAAATGAATAGGCCATCTAAATGAATAGGCCATCTAAATGAATAGGCCATCTACCTCATGTTTGTTGCATGTTAAAAGGGGTTTTGCAGAACAATCAGACCGATCCTTTTCAAAACGTTGGCCTATTCATTTGAGTCATAACATTTTTTTTTAAGTTTGTCTAAAGCGCTGCTGTCGGTGTTTCTTGTAAACTTGGCAAATCGATCCTCCAATGAGTGGCTTCTTTACTCTCATAAACTGAGCTTCTAAAGCCTTTAAACATCAAAGTCTACGCAGATATTCTGTATCTGGTGTTTTCTCTGGTACGGTATATGAAACTAGCTTGAAAAAAAACCCACTTCTGAAATGTGCTTTCTGCTTTCACCAGTCAATGCAGTTGCTATATCAATTTCCGGACTTCTAAATGAATGATATGTACCCATTGATTCTTGAAGAATATAACTTAAAAACGTTTTATTTATTTATCTAGGCAAGTCAGTAAAGAACAAATTCTTATTTACAATGACGGCCTACACCGACCAAACCCTAACAACCCTGGGCCAATTGTGCGCTGCCCTATGTGACTCCCAATCACGGCCGTTTGTGATACAGCCTGGATTCGAACCAGGGTGTCTGTAGTGACGCCTCTAGCACTGAGATGCAGTGCCTTAGACCCCTGCGCCACTCAGAGCCCCATTAATGCCTCATAATCTTAGTTATTTCCCCAATCCGAACCCAAAATATAAGCTTGTTTTACTCCAATGTTTATAAGCAAAGTAAATGTAAACACTCACTTTATAGCCTCAAAACATGGTTAAAACTATACTGTTGATATATTATGGATGGTCAGTCCTTGCATCCATAGCTTTGTCTGGTGGTGACACTTCTCCAGCCTCAACCCCCAGCTTTGAACTGAAACAGTGGTGGAGATTCACTTTGTTGTCGTTTCAACTGCGTATCTCCCCTTTAAAAAGGATCAGTATTGAAAAGCTGTTAAACATTGCTGCCTTGCACTCGTGTGTTATTGTTTTTGGAGGACAGAGGGGGAGGGTCTTTACGAGTGTCAAATCAAAGACGAAGAGGTTCAGGCGCGCTTGATTGCCGTAAATCCAATGACAGTAGTTTTTTTTGTGTGTTTGCATTGAGACATGATGTTTGTATTTAACTTGTAATACTACGACAGAGGATGACAATCAAAAGGAGTGCACCTTTACGTCACAGGTCTCACAAAGACATCCGATGGAACTATCTAATCTAAATGTAATGTCTTCTTCTAAGACCTGAATTCTCTTCAGTCAAGAGTCCCACTTAACACATAACACTAAACTGAATATGCGCAAACTAGATTAGACCATGCCACTGGGTGTTTCCATGGCAGGGCAGAAGACAATGTACCACAGAGTGGCATAACTTGGCGAGAACGGTGTTCTCCTGTAAATGTTGTGCTCCGTGGAACCAAATGCCTGCACCTGGGTTTTAACTCCTCCCTGTCTATTTCAGATGGCTCTCTTCTGTTGAGTGGCATTTTCTCCCAGTCTTGGAGGAAGTCCAAAGGCTCTATTCAGTCTATCACACTGAGGCATTTTATAGAGAAAAAGTCATTTCCTATATTTATTTTTTATTTCACCTTTATTTAACCAGGTAGGCAATTTGAGAACAAGTTCTCATTTACAATTGCGACCTGGCCAAGATAAAGCAAAGCAGTTCGACACATACAACAACACAGAGTTACACATGGAGTAAAACAAACATACAATCAATAATACAGTAGATAATACAAAAATAAGTCTATATACAATGTGAGCAAATGGGGTGAGAAGGGAGGTAAAGGCAAAAAAGGCCATGGTGGCGAAGTAAATACAATATAGCAAGTAAAACACTGGAATGGTTGATTTGCAGTGGAAGAAAGTGCAATGTAGAGATAGAAATAATGGGGTGCAAAGGAGCAAAATAAATAAATAAATACAGTAGGGGGGAGAGGTAGTTGTTTGGGCTAAATTATAGATGGGCTATGTACAGGTGCAGTAATCTGTGAGCTGCTCTGACAGTTGGTGCTTAAAGCTAGTGAGGGAGATAAGTGTTTCCAGTTTCAGAGATTTTTGTAGTTCGTTCCAGTCATTGGCAGCAGAGAACTGGAAGGAGAGGCGGCCAAAGGAAGAATTGGTTTTGGGGGTGATCAGAGAGATATACCTGCTGGAGCGCGTGCTACAGGTGGGTGCTGCTATGGTGAGATAAGGGGGGACTTTACTTAGCAGGGTCTTGTAGATGACCTGGAGCCAGTGGGTTTGGCGACGAGTATGAAGCGAGGGCCAGCCAACGAGAGCGTATAGGTCGCAGTGGTGGGTAGTATATGGGGATTTGGTGTCAAAACGGATGGCACTGTGATAGACCGCATCCCATTTATTATACCATAAGTAGGGTAGGGTTGACCCGACATCATCTGCAGAGTTTACGCGGGAAACATAGCCTTTTCGATTTTTCAATCAAGCTTTAACGCTGAATTTCTGCGATGTTGGACTGAATAGATTCCCCAAGTCCTTTTCTTTCTCTTCTGGTTGGCTTAGTATTGTGGAGGTGTCAGGAACGTACCATTATGAGAACATGATATGGTGCCATATGCTTAAGTGGTTGAGAAACAAGTGAGATTCAAGTCCGGAGTGTATCGAAGTTGAGGGTGGGGAGGTCATTTAGAAACTGACAGTGGTGTGTGTGCATGTGTGTGTGTTTGTGCGAGCGCGCGCGCGTAGGTGTGTGTGTGTGTGTGTGTGTGAGTGCGTGCGTCTGTGTGTGTGTGTGTGTGTGTGTGTGTGTGTGTGTGTGTGTGTGTGTGTGTGTGTGTGTGTGTGTGTGTTCTAGAAAGAGGGAAATTGTGTTTCTTTTTTTGTTGCTTCCAGTCTATCCATTTGTTTATGTCTTTCCTGTTGTCTCTGACTTGGAGCTTCCATTGTCCTAGTGCTACCTTCAGAGATGCGAGTAGGATACGTTTGTGAGTGTTTTTACCTAAGGCTGCCCTTGTTAGTGTCTGTGTTTAAATGTATATACAGTATTTTATTTTTTTAATTCACAGCGAGTAAAAAAACAGGCTTAATGCATGTACAGACAGGATAGAGACCAAGCACTGCAAGCAAAGCTGGGTATAGGCCGAGTTAGTTTACATATACATATATATATTTACATATAGGCCTAGTTAGTTTACATATGCATAGATATATTTACATATAGGCCTAGTTAGTTTACATATACATATATATATATATATATTTACATATAGGACTAGTTAGTTTACATATTCATATATATATATATATATTTACATATAGGACTAGTTAGTTTACATATACACACATATATATATATATTTTTTTTTTTACATATAGGCCTAGTTAGTTTACATATATATTTACATATAGGCCTAGTTAGTTTACATATACATAGATATATTTACATATAGGCCTAGTTAGTTTACATATACATATATATATATATATATATTTACATATAGGACTAGTTAGTTTACATATTCATATATATATATATATATGTATATATATATATATATATATATATATATATATATATATATATATATATATATATATACATATTTACATATAGGCCTAGACAGGATAGAGACCAAGCACTGCAAGCAAAGCTGGATATAGGCCTAGTTAGTTTTCATATACATAGATATATTTACATATAGGCCTAGTTAGTTTACATATACATAGATATATTTACATATAGGCCTAGTTAGTTTACATATACATAGATATATTTACATATATGCCGAGTTAGTTTACATATACATATATATATTTCCATATAGACCTAGTTAGTTTACATATACAGAAATATATTTACATATAGGCCTAGTTAGTTTACATATACATAGATATATTTACATATATGCCAAGTTAGTTTACATATACATAAATATGTATTTACATATAGGCCTAGTTAGTTTACATATACATATATATATTTACATATAGGCCTAGTTAGTTTACATATACATATATATATTTACATATAGGCCTAGTTAGTTTACATATACATAGATATATTTACATATAGGCCGAGTTAGTTTACATATACATAGATATATTTACATATATGCCGAGTTAGTTTACATATACATATATATATTTCCATATAGACCTAGTTAGTTTACATATACATAAATATATTTACATATAGGCCTAGTTAGTTTACATATACATATATATATTTACATATATGCCTAGTTACTTTACATATACATAGATATATTTACATATAGGCCAAGTTAGTTTACATATACATAAATATATATTTACATATAGGCCTAGTTAGTTTTCATATACATAGATATATTTACATATAGGCCTAGTTAGTTTACATATACATATATATATATATATATATATATATATTTACATATAGGCCGAGTTAATTTACATATAGGCCTAGTTAGTTTACATATACATATATGTATATATATATATATTTATATATAAATATATATATATATTTATATATATATATATATATATATTTATATATATATATTTTTTATATATATAAATATATATATATATTTATATACATATATATATATATATATTTATATATATATATATATAAATATATATATATATATATATATATTTATATATAGGCCTAGTTAGTTTACATGGTAAGGAGTGTTCTATAGTTAGCAGACAGGTTATCTGTGACCAACATATGGAATTTCATTGTAGTAATGATCATAAAATTCACTATAATTGACTGATATTACTTTAACTACAACCAAAGCTACTAATAGATATACACTAAATTACCAAAAGTATGTGGACACCAGCTCGTCGAACATTTCATTCAGAAATCATGGGCATTAATATGGAGTTGGTCCCCCTCTATAACAGACTCCACTCTTCTGGGAAGGCTTTCCACTAGATGTTGGAACATTGCTGTGGGGACTTGCTTCCATTCAGCCACAAGAGCATTAGTGAGGTCTAGCACTGATGTTGGGTGATTAGGCCTGGCTTGCAGTTGGCATTCCAGTTCATCCCAAAGGCGTTCGATGGGGTTGAGGTCAGGGCTCTGTGCAAACCAGTCCAGTTCTTCCACACCGATCTCGACAAAACATTTCTGGATGGACCTCTTTTTGTGCACGGGGGAATTGTCATGCTGAAACAGGAAAGTTGGAAGCATAGAATCATCTAGAATGTCATTGTATGCTGTAGCGTTAAGATTTCCCTTCACTGGAACTAAGCAGCCTAGCCCAAACCATGAAAAACAGCCCCAGACCATTATTCCTTCTCCACCAAACTTTACTGTTGGCACTATGCAATCGGGCAGGTAGCGTTCTTTTGGCAACTGCCAAACCCAGATTCGTCTGTTGGACTGCTAGATGGTGAAGCGTGATTCATCACTCCAGAGAACGCGTTTCCACTGCTCCAGAGTCCGATGGCAGCGAGCTTTACACCACTCCAGCCGAGGTTTGGCATTGCCCATGGTGATCTTATGCTTGTGTGCGGCTGCTCAGCCATGGAAACCCATTTCATGTAGCTCCCGACGAACAGTTATTGTGCTGACGTTGCTTCCAGAGGCAGTTTGGAACTAGGTAGTGAGTGTTGCAACCCAGGACAGATGATTTTTACTTCAGCACTCCCGTTCTGTGAGCTAGTGTGGCCTACCACTTTGTGGCTGAGCCGTTGTTGCTCCTAGACATTTTCACTTCATAATAACAGCACGTACAGTTGACCGGGGCAACTCTAGAAGGGAAGAAATGTGACTAACTGACTTGTTGGAAAGGCGGCATCCTATGACAGTGCCACATATAAAGTAACTGAGCTCTTAATGTTTGTCTATGGAGATTGCATGGCAGTGCTCGATGGTATACACCTGTCAGCAGTGTGTGTGGCTGAAATAGCCGAATCCACAAAGTTGAAGGTGTCCACATACTTTTGTATCATGTGTCTTTATTCCATTGGGCCGGAAAAATACACACACACACACACACACACACACACACACACACACACACACACACACACACACACACACACACACACACACACACACACACACACCTACACACAGCACCCCAAAAACAGGTTTAGACATTTTATTACAAATACAAACTGAAATATCACATTTATGTAAGTATTCAGACCCTTTACTCACTACTTTGTTGAAGCACCTTTGGCAGATTACAGCCTCAAGTCTTCTTGGGTATGACGCTACAAGCTTGGCACACCTGTATTTGTGGAGTTTCTCCCATTCTTTTCTGCAGAACCTCTCAAGCTCTGTCAGGTTGGGTGGGGAGAGTCACTGCACAGCTATTTTCAAGTCTCTCCAGAGATGTTCGATCTTGTTCAAGTCTGGTCTCTGGCTGGGCCATCATGATGCTGCCACCATCATGCTTCAACGTAGGGATGGTGCCAGGTTTTCTCCAGACGTGACGCTTGGCATTAAAACCTGTTAAGGATATGGCAGACATACGCCGCCTTTGGAGAGATTGGGTACCCCTAGTAAACTGGAAAAAAAATCTGTCAAAAATTGCTAATATATGCAAATAAAAATTATTATTGGATAGAAAACACTCTAAAGATTCTAAAACCGTTGGAATTATGTCTGTAAGTATAGCAGAACTCACAGGGCAGGCATTCTTCCAAACTAGTTTTTGTGGCCATGAAAGTTGGAGCAACTTTGACGTCATGGCCCCCACCCTTCCCAACCAGTTATGATTCTGGGGACACTTTCTATCTCTTCCGCTAGATGTCCTCTTTCATTAGAGCTTTGAATCGTTCAAATCCCGCGAGAATTGACCCTATGGGAGTGAAATTAGTGCGTGCCACGAGAGAATAGGCTGTGCGTATGGGCGCGAATTGGTCCCAGCCATTCCTTTGTTCCAGCACTCAAGAGAAGGGCAGACGATGGCCGATTGAATTGAAGTTTGTTTTGCGTGTCTAAAACATCATAAAGCTTGCTTCTGCACTTAGTTTGACCTGTTTAGTCGACATATAATGTGTAATTTTGAAGTTTTGATGCGCAACTTTTCCGGACCAGAGGACGTTTTGGGTGCATTTCAGCTGATGTTATTAGCAGTAGCTTATACAAAGACGCAAGACTTGAAACCAAACAATGTATTGGGTAAGTATGAAGCCTTCCAGAACATTCTGAACGAAGACCATCGAAGGTAAGGGAATATTTATGCTTAAATCTGTGTTTCTGTTGACTCCAACATTACGTGGAAATGTAGCTTGGAACTGAGCGCTGTCTCAGCATATGGAATAGTGTGTGATTTCTGTAACGTTAAAAATAAATCTAACACAGCGGTTGCATAAAGAAGCAGTGTATCTTTCTAACTATATGTAGAACATGTATATTTAGTCAAAGTTTATGATGTCTATTTACGTTATCTTGCCGCGCTACATAGATTTCCTGCGGGCATTTTTGAGTAATTTCTGAAGGTGAACTCACTGTAAATTGACATTTATGGATATAAATGGCATATTATTGAAAAAAAATATGTACTGTGTAATATGTCATATTACTGTCATCTGATGAAGATTTTCAAAAGGTTAGTGAGCGATTTATTTTTTAATCCTGCGTTTGTTGATTGCATGTTTTGGCTATTGAAATGAGCTGTGTCTGGTGGTGGTTTTACATATATATGTGCTATGTTTTCGCCGTAAAACATTTTAGAAATCTGACTTGCTGGCTAGATGAACAAGGTGTTTATCTTTCATTTGAGCTATTGGACTTGTTAATGTGTGGAGGTTAAATATTTTTAAGAATATTTTTGCGTTCCATGCGCCACCGTTTCAGCTGAACGTGGGAGGGTTGATCCCCAATTGGGAACCAGTATCGTAGACAGGTTAATCCACCTGGCGTGTCAGATTTCAAAAAAGCTTTTCGGCGAAAGCAAACTAAGCGTTTATGTAAGGACATTTCTCTCAGTAGACAAAACATTACGTCAATGGAACAGGGAGCTTTCAGGAAAAACAACACCTCCGGGTTGGATTTTCCTCAGGTTTTTGCCTGCAATATCAGTTCTGTTATACTCCCAGACAATATTTAGACCGTTTTGGAAACGTTAGAGTGTTTTCTATCCTAATCTGACAATTATATGCATATTCTAGATTCTGAGCCTGAAAAATAGGCAGTTTCATTTGGGTACGTTTTTCATCCGAACATCAAAATACTGCCCTCTACACTCAAGAATGATGGAAGCCACTGTGTTCTTCTGGACCTTTAATACTGCAGACATTTTTTGATACCCTTCCCCAGATCTGTGCCTCAACATAATCCTGTCTCGGAGTTCTACGGACAATTCCTTCGACCTCACGGCTTGGTCTTTGCTCTGACATGCCCTGTCAACTGTGGGACCTTAGACAAGTGTGTGTCTTTCCAAATTATGTCCACTCAATTGAATATACCAGGGGTGCAACTTTCACTGGGAACTGTTTCCCCACATTCTGAAATTCCATTTTAATAATTGGAATGTGATAAAAAAAAACGAGGCAACGGTGTGCTTTAGGACCATGCGGACACCTCCGAGCAGTCAAGTAGGCTGTTTGGAGTGTTTATCGGACTAGATAAAAACATTTTTTTACAGGTATTCCCCCAAGTTGATCTGTCTCAGTGTGTATTTAGACTGACCCGTCTCATTGTGTATATAGACTTACCTGTCTCAGTGTCTATATAGACTGACCCGTCTCTGTCTTTATACGTTGATCTGTCTCCGTGTGCATGTAGACTGACCCGTCTCATTGTGTATATAGACTGATCCATCTCAGTGTGTATATAGACACGACCAATTTCAATGTCTATATAGACTGACCCGTCTCAGTGTGTATATAGACTGACCCGTCTCAGTGTGTATGTAGACTGACCCGTCTCAGTGTGTATGTAGACTGACCCGTCTCAGTGTGTATGTAGACTGACCCGTCTCATTGTGTATATAGACTGACCCGTCTCAGTGTGTATGTAGACTGACCCGTCTCAGTTTGTATGTAGACTGACCCGTCTCATTGTGTATGTAGACTGACCCGTCTCAGTGTGTATGTAGACTGACCCGTCTCAGTGTGTATATAGACTGACCCGTCTCAGTGTGTATGTAGACTGACCCGTCTCAGTGTGTATGTAGACTGACCCGTCTCATTGTGTATCTAGACTGACCCGTCTCAGTGTGTATATAGACTGATCCATCTCACTGTGTATGTAGACTGACCCGTTTCAGTGTGTATATAGACTGACCCGTCTCAGTGTGTATGTAGACTGACCCGTCTCAGTGTGTATATAGACTGACCCGTCTCAGTGTGTATATAGACTGACCCGTCTCAGTGTGTATGTAGACTGACCCGTCTCAGTGTGTGTATAGACTGACCCGTCTCAGTGTGTATATAGACTGACCCGTCTCAGTGTGTATATAGACTGACCCGTCTCAGTGTGTATGTAGACTGACCCGTCTCAGTGTGTATGTAGACTGACCCGTCTCAGTGTGTATGTAGACTGACCCGTCTCAGTGTGTATGTAGACTGACCTGTCTCAGTGTGTATATAGACTGACCCGTCTCAGTGTGTATATAGACTGACCCGTCTCATTGTGGACTGACCCGTCTCAGTGTGTATGTAGACTGACCTGTCTCAGTGTGTATATAGACTGACCCGTCTCAGTGTGTATATAGACTGACCCGTCTCATTGTGGACTGACCCGTCTCAGTTTGTATGTAGACTGACCCGTCTCAGTGTGTATGTAGACTGACCTGTCTCAGTGTGTATATAGACTGACCCGTCTCAGTGTGTATATAGACTGACCCGTCTCATTGTGGACTGACCCGTCTCAGTTTGTATGTAGACTGACCCGTCTCAGTGTGTATGTAGACTGACCCGTCTCAGTGTGTATATAGACTGAAAATTGGTTTGCTTTTCTCTTGTGGTGGTGTTCTTAAAAAACATTTGATCTGTAACTGATTCCACATTGTGTCTGTACAGTACATCATATAATTTGTTTGTTTTTGAATGATAAACGTGTTATTAATTAACTAGGTAACAAAACGGTAAGAGAATTCAAGGCAAAAATCGAAAGAATATGACTGCATTTTATTTGACCAAAGTAGTGTGTTGAAATTATGATTTCAAATGATTGGTTTGAAAATATACATACTGTACTCTTCACTGTTAAAAAATGTTTTTCATCGTACACAACGGTGCATGTTTCCTTAAAATGACTGAGAATACAACTAAACCCTTCCCCAGCAAATCAACCATGGTGCATTCTAATTGAAATAACATTACTGTGTGTAAAAAAATACAAATGAATGGATGAGAGAGAGAGAGAGTCACCTACAGGAAGCGGCAACAAGGCGTTGTTGGCATGTAATTATTTATTGAAATATGAGGAAAAAGTCCATCAGCTTTGAAAGAACTCCCCAGACCAGGAAGTGACATGAAGGGTGGCAGTATGACAGCGATGGGGGGGTGGGGGTGGGGGGGGTGGGGGGGGGGGGTGGGGGGTCATAGACAAGCAGAGGGTCATCACGTTCAGGAGTGGTGCGTGTGTTTGAGGACATCCAAACCATCTGCAGAACTTTACCAGAACACACAGAATGAGAAGGGACTGATAGAGATTGTCAATCAATACACACAGTTAATTATGGAAGCAGTTTCATGCCAAAACAAATACAAAAACGAAAAACATTGAAACATAAATGTATATTTGAGCGTTGTTTTTCAATATCAGTGTTTTTGTTTTTCACCATAGTGCATCGTTAAAAAGACTTGATAGATTTTGACATCGATGACTTAAATGCAGACGATCATATACAGTATATACTTGACAGGTTTGTGTGTATCACTAAAATTGGGGGCCTTGTGAAGTCAGTGTTTGGTAAAAGTTTATAAGACAACATCAATATAATTCTACAAACTGACATTACAAAATGCCAAACTTCAGGAAGGCTGGGGGGGGGGGGGGGGGGGGGGACTGTTTGTTCAGTTACGACACATCACAGGTAACCACGGCTCAAACTTCTGGACGGCTGGGTGGGAAAGCTGTTTGTTGCGTTCAGTTACAACACATCACAGGTAAGCACGGCTCACGGGACCAATGCCGCCTTGGGTATAGAACAAACGGCACTGAAATGTGAAGCTAGTTGAAATTCAACACGAAACAACTGTTGCAAGTACAGTGTCAGTCATACCCATTAACTTAAATACAATAATTACACTCCCCTAAATATTTATTGAGACAATGAAGCTACATTTTAAAAAATTGGCTCAATACTCCAGCCTTTTAGATTTTAGATAAAATGTTTTGTGTAAGGTCGACAGAACAGTCAGCTTTTTGTTTTAAGAGTATTTTCATACACTCAGGTCCATAATTATTGGCATCTTTTGATCAAGATCATTTTGACCCCTATTTTTGTTTAAAGAATGTTTTATTAAATGTTAGACAAAATATATTTCTCTGAGCAATTGTTTTAGTATAAAAGGAGGATGGAGTAAAAATACATTTTACATTTTCGCTTCACTGTCCAAATAAATTTGGAGAGGAGTGTATTTTTTTTTTTCCTAATTTAAAGCTCAGACTCCTATAGACAATTAATAAAAACTAAATTACGGAGATCATTATGAAGATCATGGTTTTGTTCCTGAACTTTATCTATAATAAGTAAAAAATAAAAAATAAAAAAAACATGCAACACTAAACAAATATGTTTGGATTTGTCGCCTTGTGCTTATAACACACAAAAGGACAAAACCAAGATGCAATAAGTTATTTTCATTTTTAAGTGTAACCAGTGACTTAATACAGGTAGAACATACATTTAAATAATTTTAAAAAAGTTCTACAAAAAACAAGTGTCCGAAACTCTTACACAATATGCAAAAACATTTGAATGCCAACAGAAAAGAACAGTTAGAATTAGAGATTTTAAGTGAGATTCCTTTCTGATTTTTTTTGTGTCTCACAACATAATTAAGTACTGGGTAAAGAAACAAAGAAGAAAACGGTATAACACTGTACACACCTAAGAAAACAGAACCAGAATCTATTTTGTGTTTTTAGTTTTTTTCTGTAAATCATTGTTTTGCAATTTTCTTCCTCGTAGTTCTCTTCCACGGGACAGTTTGAACGTAAACACCTCTTGAATTATTGAATTTTTTAAAATGTATATAACATTAATATTTTTATATATATTTGTACATAATTTCATTCACATCTGCACGGTTAGCTAGCATGGTAATGAAATAAGGCAAGACTCACATGACTGTGACATCACAAATTTATAATACTGATAGTTAAGGTTTTGTTACATTTTTGTTCTGCAGCAAGCTTTGGTCTGTTCAGACTAAAGGCAGAGTTTCTCCTCCTGGGGGTGTGGGGGGGGGACAACCATAATATTATTTTCTAATTACTTATCTATGGTGTGTAAAATGTGTTTTACTTATGTAAAGAACCGTTTTGGGAAGGTTGGGGGGAGATTACAAGGTGGTTACAATGAGGAGCATCAATGACCAAGAGGAGGAAATAACTGCCATTTACTAAAATGTTGTTTTTTAAAATCGTATCTTTTTTTGTTTCCGACAAGTTTTCATACATTTTGTTTGTTGTGTTTTTTAAAAATATTTATATATATTTTTTTTTATTTTTTTGTACGAGGGATCAAAAATGACTTACTGACCGTCATATGAGTCTCTGTCAGGGTCTGACCTTTTCAGCTGTTTTCTATTGCTGTCTGTCTGTCTGTCTGGCCTATTAGCATTGCAGACTGTGTGTCTTTGAAACAGGTGACAAAAGAGACTCTTGCCCAGCTGACAGGCTGGTCTGGGCTGCCCAATACAGTACCCAATACAGCCCAATACATTACCAACCCTGCCAACCATGGGCCAGTCTAAAAAAAAGAGTGCTCCAAATTCCTTCAGCCAAAGTCCCTGCTCCCCTTTGAAGACCTCACCACAGACATCATAGGGTCCGTGATCATAAGGTGGTTGGATCTCTCTCTTTCTCTCTTCGTTGCTCAAAACCCTTTAACCCCTCTAGGGTAGGAGGCAGCATTTGGAGTTTTGGATGAAAAGCATGCCCAAATTAAACGGCCTGCTACTCGGGCCCAGAAGATATGACTTGCATATAACTGGTAGATTTGGATAGAAAACACTCTAAAGTTTCCAAAACTGTGAAAATAGTTTCTCTGAGTATAATAGAACTGATTTAGCAGGCGAAAACCTGAGAAAAATCCATTCAGGAAGTCGTTTTTTTTTTGTTGGTTTTGTAGTTTTTTGCAACCTCACAGGATGTTGGCCAGATGGGACGTTAGCGTCTCACATACCCTAGAGAGGTTAACAGTGGGAGAGGTTTTTACAATACTCATTGGTTTTGTTCCTTCAGTTACAGTCCGTTGGTCCTTGTATCACCTTGATGGTTTGTGTTTTTATTCAAAGCAGACAAAAGGTATCGTCCATGTCCCATGAGACGAATAGACAGTTCTCAAGAATTTCAGCTGTTTCTCTCTGTCTTTGGAAGCTTTACCCAGAGCTCCAGAAGCATCTGTGTGTGTGTGTGTGTAATATATATGCATATTGTATGAATTTGAACGTGTGAGTGTGTGCCTTAATGTGTGTATATTTGTGTGTGCACGCGCGTGTGAGTGCCTAAATGTGTTTTTATGTGTGTGTTCGTGTGTATGCGCGCGCGTATGTGTGTGCACAGCATGTGTAAGTGTGGGTGTCCATTTCTGCATGTTCTTTTGCCTGTGTGTGAGTGCCAGGATGGTTGATCGTTACGATAAATGAGAAGAACGGATGCCTCCTGCCCCAGAATCACTCAGTCTAACTTTAACATGGGAGGAGTCTGTTCTGGGTCGGTTTCTTGGGTCTCAACCAACAAAACAGAGTCTGTTCTGAGTCGGTTTCAGCCAAATGATCAGGATCCCATCTGAAGTCTCATCAGGCTCTCTTGGCGTGTAGCATCTCGATGAGCAGGTTGTTGCAGGGCACGTCTCCGTTCAGGTGCTTGTAGTACAGGTACTCCTCGGCCTGGAGGCTGATGGCCCGGATCTCAGGCAGCCGCAGGAGCAGCTGGCCAAACCTGTCTGTCTGCTGGGGGTAGTTGCACATGACGTAGTCCAGCAGCACCGCGTTCACTTGTTCCTGGACGCTCTCCACCAGGTGGAAGTTCTCCAGGTTCTTCACGTCTGGAAAGAGGAAGAGTTGGAGAATAGGAAACGGTGGTTAGCATGTTGAGGAACTGAAATTGTCAATATCCACAAAAGCAGAGTGGTTTTGCGTTGATCAATTATTTCTCAGACGGCAGTTTAATAAAAAAAAGAAAAACCTGCAGACATCACACGATGCCCTTAGACTGAGTTTAGGTCGTAAAAAAAGTGCCCTAAACGTACACCTTAATGAAAGTATTGAAGAGGCTACCATGTCAGTCACGGAAAGTAGCCAAAAAAACAAAATGGACGACATCACAACATTATGTTTACATTTAGTTCACATAAAATGTAGATGAGATGGACATTTTCAATCCTTAGTAAATGCTCTGATCAAGAGACTGAAACAAAGGGGGCAACTTGGTACTCAGACTGATTTTTAATCAAAGACCGAATTTAAAAAATATATATATTAAAAATTCACACCCCCTGTATATTTTCCCCTCCGGATCCTCACGAGAATAAGATGGAAAGAGAATGAAATGAGAAAAAAAAACTTTTCCTTTGAGAGTCTCTACCCAGGAGTATATGAATTATTTAGGTCAGCATTACAGCCAATCACCTTCTCTTTAAGACTCATCCTTCCCCATTTTAAAATGAAACACCTAGACAACTGTACTCATGGAGTTGCATTGTATGGACATGTCAATGCCCCTGTGCACAAGATCGGTGTGGAAGAACTTCACTGGCCTGCAAAGAGCCCTGACCTCAACCCCATCAAAAACATTTGGGAGGAATTGGAACACCGACTGCGAGCCAGGCCTAATCGCCCAACATCAGTGTCCGACCTCACTAATGCTCTTGTGGCTGAATGGAAGCAAGTCCCCACAGTAATGTTCCAACATCTAGTGGAAAGCCATACCAGAACAGTGGAGCCTGTTATAGCAGCAAAGGGGGGGGACCAACTCCGTATTAATGAGCCCACTCAGGTTGAGCTCTGGGAGGCCCTGTTCTCTCTGTGCTAATAGAAAGTGATGGGGTTGTCATGTTGGGCTGAAACACACACTAAGAACAGCCCTCCCACCCCGCCCAGCCAACACTACTGAACCAGCTGACACACACACTAAGAACAGCCCTCCCACCCCGCCCAGCCAACACTACTGAACCAGCTGACACACACACTACTGAAATGATCAGCCTCCTTGCTACTGACACACACACACATAGGCACGCATGCACGCACGCACACACACACACACACACACACACACACACAGGGACCCCCCCCCACACACACACATGCACACACACACACACACACACACACTGTACTAGAGCAGTGCAGCGCATCATAGTCATCATCATAGAATCATCATCATAGAATCATCATAGAATCATCATCATATAATCATCAGATAATCATCATCATAGAATCATCATCATAGAATCATCATAGAATCATCATCATATAATCATCATATAATCATCATCATAGAATCATCATAATGGAATCATCATAGAATCATCATCATATAATCATCATCATAGAATCATCATCATAGAATCATCATAGAATCATCATCATAGAATCATCATAGAATCATCATCATAGAATCATCATAGAATCATCATAGAATCGTCATAGAATTATCATCATAGAATCATCATCATCATATAATCATCATCATAGAATCATCATAGAATCATCATCATCATAGAATCATCATCATCATAGAATCATCATAGAATCATCATCATATAATCATCATAGAATCATCATCATAGAATCATCATCATAGAATCATCATAAAATCATCATTATAGAATTATAGAATCATCTGCCACTGACAAAAGACCCTCCAAACATGACGTGCTTTTTCCTGCCTGCTGTGCTCTGTCTGTCAGACCCCCATCAACAGCTCCCAAATGAGCTCAAACCAATTGACTCGGTCAACAGAAAAGAGGACTGTGAAGTACAGCGTACATACTAGGACATACAGTACGTAAGTGGGTGTACGACTCTGTCATAATATGGTCACTGTAGCACAGAGACTAAATGATGCGTGGACCACTTTTTCAGGGTCGAGTTCATTATGACAGGGTTTTCCAAACTTTTTTGCTTTGCGACCCCCCAAAAAATGGAGGTGTCTTTTGAGTTGCGACCCACCATAAGGGTCGAGTGGTAAAAAGAAAAATAGACGAATAACCTCTTCTTCAAAACATTTAACTGAATGTAGACTTCAGAATGGGCTCTTGTGACCAATTTGAATGCATTTATCGTATAATTATGGAATTATTTGTAACAATGCAGTGTCTTTTTTAGAATCAAAAAAGAGCCGTGTCAATGGGCTGAAAGTCTTTCTGGGTCTCGATCAAGAACACCTAGGCCCTCATTTTTGGAGCTGAGTGTAACAGGATTCTTCCTGGGAAGGAGAGGCGGACCAAAATGCAACTTGGTTGAAGTTCATGTTTTTTAATAAGAAAACTAAACATGAACATAATACAAAACAATAAATGTGGAAAAACCAAAACAGCCCTATTTGGTGCAACAAACACAGGAAACAACCACCCACCAAAACCCAACACAAAACAGGCTACCTAAATATGAGACAATGACAAACACCTGCCTCTGATTGAGAACCATATCAGGCCAAACATAGAAATAGACAAACTAGACACACAACATAGAATTCCCACTCAGATCACACCCTGACCAAACAAAACATAGACACATACAAAGCAAACTATGGTCAGGGTGTGACACTGAGAGAAAATGTTGCACTTTTAAGAAAAATGTTCTATATGCTCAAATGTGTTCTTATGCCCAAACTTTATCACAACATCAACGGGGGCCTGAATGTCTAGCTTTTATTTTGGCGATTGTAAATTCTCAAAGATTATAGTCTATAATTTAAAAACATTATAGTTTCTATTTAGTTTTAGTCATTTAAGCTAACACTGAACAGGTTTTTCCATCCTGAATTGTCTTCTTTTTTTAAACAACAACAAAAATAGATTTTTTTTGCAATGCACAAAAATGTCATCCCACAACCCACCTGGACCCCGTGCCGCGACCCACAACTTGGTAACCATTGCATTAGGATACAAAACACAAAGTCCAGGTGTTTCAATCCATTTTATTCCATTCGGTGCCTAATGAACACAACCCAGCTGTCCTCGATGAAGACACTGACAATATGGTGACCATATTGAAAATACGCTGTATCGTTCGTTGTCTGTTATGAATGTGATCTGGATGATTCAGAGAGGACAAGACAGGATTAGCTTGGATCACTGGCAAACACATGAGATGCTACCATGGTTTTATTGTAAGACATTTCTCTAGGTGTGTGTGTGTGTGTGTGTGTGTGTGTGTGTGTGTGTGTGTGTGTGTGTGTGTGTGTGTGTGTGTGTGTGTGTGTGTGTGTGTGTGTGTGTGTGTGTGTGTGTGTGTGTGTGTGTGCGTGTGTGTGTGTGCGTGCGTGCGCGTGTGCGTGCGTGTGCAACCCAAACTACAGAGATTTACAGCCCAATGTCTCTGTAAGGCTAATTAGAGAAATGTTTTGCAAAAAAAAGCACATTTTAATTGCTAATTCTTGTCAGGCTCCTTTTGAAAAAAATTATGAAAGGGGTTCAACAAAGCACTATGATGATCGATGACAACAGATGATCTTTTTTCTCCTGCAAGCAAACCCACAGGTTTGCAGTGCAAGGAATTATCCCCAATTTCGTCATTCACCAATAGCGAGAAAGAGGGCTTGATGCTGCCATGGCGATGAAGGGAGGTTGTATTGTTGAATCATTCTGATTACCCCTAGCCCAAAGTCAGGTTGGAGCTAAGTACCACGGTAAGCACTCCTCCACTCCTCCTCTACTCCTCTCCCTCCATTGAGTCACTAAGGGACTAATTATCAATCAGTATACTCCAGCACCCCGCTCAGCGCACAGATGGAAACCCTGAGGTCCTGTGGAATACACTGGTTCATTTGACAAGCAATCTATGTTGCACACACTGTGGGGCGAGGGGGGGGGGGGGGGGGGGGGGGGGTTGCTCTGGTTAGAAACGCATCTGACCAAGAAATTACACTACCATGGGGGTAAGTGTTTTTCTCTCTGACCGTTTCTGCTGTAGAATTGTTTACTTAAACAGGACGGATTCATATCAAGAGAAACAGTTTTTACAAATGGTCGTTTTGTGGCTATAGCAATTAACACATACATCACAAACAAATATGATATTCACTACCTAAATCTTCCAATCTTTCTGTCACAAAAAATCACCGTCAATAAAGGTTACCACGTGTCCTACAAGCAAATAAATGTGCGAGTGAACAATGAGCCAATCTGTTAGTGCAGTTCAAGGGGTAAGACAACCTCGAAAAATAGGTTTCTAAACTCAAGGGTCTTTTCCTTGGTTAACTAAAGGTCGCAAGGGTTAATAAAATGACCAATCCCTGCTAGGATTCACATGACCTCTCCATTCTACTTTTAGGCTAACTTTGCATCTTTAAAACGATGAGATACACGGAGCATAACAAACATTAAGAATACCTTCGTAAATATTGAGTTTGACCCCCTTTTGAGTTTGACCCCCCCCCCGTAATATTGAGTTTTGACCCACTCATAACAGCCTGAATTCGTCCGGGCTTGGACTCTACAAGGTGTCGAAAAGCGTTTCGCAGGGTGGCTGGCACATGTCGACTCCACTGCTTCCCACAATGGATGTCCTTTGGGTGGTGGACCAGTCAATTGATGTCCTTTGGGTGGTGGACCAGTCAATTGATGTCCTTTGGGTGGTGGACCAGTCAATTGATGTCCTTTGGGTGGTGGACCAGTCAATTGATGTCCTTTGGGTGGTGGACCAGTCTTGATACACAAGTGAAACTGTTGAGCGTGAAAAACCCAGCAGGGTTTAATTTCTTGACACACTGAAACCGGTGCACCTGGCACCTACTACCATACCACAAAGGCACTTAAATATTTTGTCTTGACCATTCACCTTCTGAATGGCACACATACACAATCCACGTCTCAACTGTCTCAAGGTTTAAAAATCCTTCTTTAACCTGTCTACTCCACTTCATCTACACTGATTGAAGTGGATTTAATTTAGTGACATCAATAAGGGATTAAAGATTTCACCTGGATTCACCTGGTCAGTCTATGTCATGGAAAGAGCAGGTGTTCCTAATGTTTTGTCCACTCAGTGTGGCACTATATGACTATGAAATCACTGCTGTCAATCATTCCTGTACTCATCCTTTTTTTGTACGTTCTATTTAACTAGACAAGTCACCTGCTAACCTGCTGGCCTGGATGGGTCCAATCAGGCAGGGGGGCGGTCCTGGAACCCACTGACCCCCAGCACCCAGGTGGGAAGGAGGCGACCCTGGGACGGTGACGTGTGTGGGTGGGGGGTGGGTAGCTGATGCTGGAAACAGGGCCGAGAGAGGAGGGCAATGTCCGCCCTGTCAACTCCACGGCCCAGCGTGGTAACGTTTCTACTGCTGAGATGTTTGTATTGCTGAGTCACTGGGAGGGCAGCGCTGTACACACACTGCATGTTGTTTCCACTGACAGGAAGAGTGTCAGTGGATGAAACAGTGGGAACTGTTGATGTTCTACACACAAATACCGGTTAACACTCACTGAAATGCATACCCGCTCACTGAAACACATACCCGCTCCCTGAAACACATACCCGCTCACTGAAACACATACCCGCTCACTGAAACACATACCTGCTCACTGAAACCCAAACCCGCTCACTGAAACCCAAACCCGCTCACTGAAACACATACCAGCTCACTGAAACCCAAACCCGCTCACTGAAACCCATACCCGCTCACTGAAACCCATACCCGCTCACTGAAACCCATACCCGCTCACTGAAACCCAAACCCGCTCACTGAAACCCAAACCCGCTCACTGAAATGCATACCCGCTCACTGAAACCCAAACCCGCTCACTGAAACCCAAACCCGCTCACTGAAACACATACCAGCTCACTGAAACCCAAACCCGCTCACTGAAACCCATACCCGCTCACTGAAACCCATACCCGCTCA
>NC_048565.1:7470907-7540907 GCF_013265735.2 Oncorhynchus mykiss | reverse complement strand
TCCTCTCCCCCCCATTTCTCTCCTCCCCTCGCCCCCCCATTCCCCCCCTCCCCCACCCATCCCCCCCCCCCCCCCCATTTCTCCCCCCCATTTTCTCTCCTCCCCCCCATTTCTCCCCCCCATTTTCTCTCCTCCCCTTCCCTCCTCTCTTGCCGATGGGTATTGGTGGTTCTGGTGAAGACGCTGATGAGAGGAGTAACTGGTTTGCATTCAGCATGCACTTCCACTGTCCCGGCTAATTACATGCGCACGAGAGAGAGAGAGAGAGAGAGAGAGAGAGAGAGAGAGAGAGAGAGAGAGAGCGAGAGAGAGAGAGAGAGAGAGAGAGGGGGCACGTCAAAACCTCCTTGTTTATGATAAAGTGACAGAAAATCATTGGGGGGGGGGTCATGTATGCCCCTCTCCCCCTAAACTCCCGGAGCAGCAGAAACCCTACCAAGTGTAAACTTCGACACCTAATGAGACCATTAATGGCCAGCTCCCATCAATATATTTCTCTCATTCTTTTTCGGACAAAATTTGAATGAATAATTCAACAAGAGTGCCGGGGGATGTATATTTTCTTTTCGAAGGACAGTTAATCCATAGTGTCATTTTTTCTCTCTCTTTTTTTTCCCTCACTCTTCACACATTCTGTTTCCCCTCTTCTTCCTGTTTGATGATGGAACAGAAAGAGGAGAATGCTGACTGAAGGAAGTGGTTGTATTTGTATCTTTATCACCCCTTTTATCTCTCTGCCTCTGTCTCTCTCTGTCTCTCTCTGTCTGCCTCTGTCTCTCTCTCTCTGTCTCTCTCTCTGTCTCGCTCTGTCTGTCTCTCTCTTTCTCTCTCTTTCTCTCTCTTTCTCTCTCTGTTTGTGATTTTAGTCCCCTTGTCACGTGACGTGGGAGTTGACTTTAGTGTAAATTGGAGGGTTATGTATTCGGCTTCATTAGTCACCGTGGTCTCCTGTCCCTCGGGGGGTATTGCAACATGGCACGTTTTGTCATTTCCTGTCGATGCCGATTTACAAGAGCATTGGTTCTTTGAGTCTTTCCCGTGTAGCGAAGGGTGTAAATAATCAAATAAATAAAAAAAAACAGCATTACAGGGGGAATATAAGAAACAACTCGTATAGAGAAAAACAAATACAATATTCAGTCAATCAGGGTCTCTTGTTTTGTTATTGATAGGTTGTCAGGAGCTGCACTGAAGGAGAAAAGTATTGCACATCTGTCCGAAATCATTTTCCTGATCACACCAGTTTTGACTCGGGTGATTTACAATAGCAAAGACAGTGGGATGAAAAGACGCTATCAGGAGGGATCAGAGAGGACCACAACAGAGCCGACTACTTGGCAGAGGAAACTCTGGCATGTCTATCTCTTAAAAACACTGAACAGTCCTACACTTCAAAATGGCGTGAATAACAAATGCCTTTTGGACACCAACGACCCCCAACGGCAGGTGCCACCACTGCTCCAAGACATAATATCACGTCCATTTGTGAGCTAAGTCCTAGAACACACACCAGTGGAGGCTCCTCTGAGGAGGAAGGGGAGGACCATCCTGCACAGTGAATTTCATTTAAAAAAATAAAGGTATCCTTTTTTAGATAAAACTATACTACAGTAGCCTCAGGGTCACTCTGTAGGGTAGCACCATGGTGTAGCCGGAGGCTAGCTTCTGACCTCCCCTGGGTACATTAACTTCAATACAAAACCTAGGAGGCTCATGGTTCTCAGCCCCTTCCATAGACTTACGCGGTAATTCTGATAACTTCCGGAGGATGTCCTCCAACCTATTAGAGCTATTGCAACACGAACCCTCATTCATCACAGAATCTATCTCACCGATCGATAAGACAGAAACTGCAAGTGTCCCTCTGCTTTCCTGTTTTATAAAAAACTGACAGGCTTGTAATAAGGTCTAGGAGAGAGAGGGAGAGGAACACTTTCTCCCTGCACCAACATCTATAGCTCACTCACCACTAAATCATACCTGGCGGGTGGAGGAGGAGAGGAAGGAGAGCTGAGGAAGAGGAGGAGAGGAAGGAGAGAGGAGGAAGAGGGGAGATAGGGAAAATATTTATTTTACAGAGAACTTTACAGGACATTTGTCTACTCAGTGTGGCCCACTAAAGCTGGGCAGTATGTTGACAAGGACAAAGCGGACAAAGATTACAGAGAGGGATGCTATGTTAGCTACTTGGCTATGGCTATCTAACAGAGAGGGATGCTATGTTAGCTAGTTGGCTACGGCTATCTAACAGAGAGGGATGCTATGTTAGCTAGTTGGCTACGGCTATCTAACAGAGAGGGATGCTATGTTAGCTAGTTGGCTACGGCTATCTAACAGAGAGGGATGCTATGTTAGCTAGTTGGCTATTGCTATCTAACAGAGAGGGATGCTATGTTAGCTAGTTGGCTACGGCTATCTAACAGAGAGGGATGCTATGTTAGCTAGTTGGCTACGGCTATCTAACAGAGAGGGATGCTATGTTAGCTAGTTGGCTACGGCTATCTAACAGAGAGGGATGCTATGTTAGCTAGTTGGCTACGGCTATCTAACAGAGAGGGATGCTATGTTAGCTAGTTGGCTATGGCTATCTTACAGAGAGGGATGCTTTGTTAGCTAGTTGGCTACGGCTATCTAACAGAGAGGGATGCTATGTTAGCTAGTTGGCTATTGCTATCCAACACTGGAACTCTTCCAAGTCAAGGTGAACCTTTGGTTTTATTAATGTATTGCCACCGGGGCCCGCTTGCTGACTATACACTGTACTGCAGGATTGTAGAGGGTTTACTAACGCGTTAGTTCTAGTAGCCATGTTGACTATGATTGACAAATGATGTAGGCTGTGTGTAGCAGTTATGGTATGAAGATTTGTCTTGAAAAGTTTTTTGGGGCCTGGTCACAAGACAGCTGATGTGTTGTGCACAAGAAGTCCACAAACAAAGGGAAAATGTGTGAAAAGGAGAGAACGTAGATAGATGTGAGAAGGAATGATATATACAACGAGCTGTTTTTATGTGTCTGGTATGAAAGTGAACTGTGTTTGCGTGTGATCAGGGGGTATATTCACTCTGCCGATTATGTTGAAAAACGTTTCTTAAACGGAAGTAAACGGAACAAAACAGGGATAACCATACCTGAATTTGTCCAATAGAAAATCTAATTTGCAACTGTTGGAATAATGATTACACCCTAGATCAGCTAGATGCAGGCACGAGGGTGCAAGGCAGTATTGAATGTGTCACTGGCTGCCACCTTGATTACTCTAAATGATCTCGACCTGTGTGCACCTACTTGGAAAATTTCATTCATAGGCTAGGTTGTAGCAACCCCATGATGGGTAGAGGGAACATTTGAGTATAATGTATTAGCCTAAACCTATTGATGTTACATTGAACTGGGTGAATGGAATATGAACGACAGTCATCCAATATGCTGTAATAGAAATAAGGCCATGTTCACCAAAAATATAATCATCCTCCCTAATCATGAACAGCACCAACCACCACGGACATACACCCCCCTATTAAAGAAGAATGGAATTCCACTCTCCTTTCATATTCCATCCATTTCATCGACAGACCGATATGAATGAAGTGGGAGAGGCAAGTGAGAGAGAAATACAACAAGGAAGGTGACAGACCCGGGATTCAAACTCCCGGGTCTAGAGGGGCAGTGGGCCAGCTGGAGTCGGCAGCTCTACCACTAGACCAGACTCATGTCGGGCACTTGGCACCCCCATTAAAGTTATGTACAGTTATTCCATGGATAGACACGTCCGCCCTGCGACCTCTAACCTTACCAACAGATATTTTTTCACATCCATTTAGGCTCTTTGATTGATTGATACCTCCTTTGTCTAAATGTGTCTCTCCCCTCTTGGCCCTTGTTTACAACACTTGCCCCGGCCTGCAGGTTTGCGTTACACTCAACAGCGAGCTCCACAGACGGCTTTGTTACTTTAGATACATGAGCACAAGCGGGGAAGGGCAGGAGGAGGGGTCTGTTTGTGGGGAGGATGCCTGTGTGTCCAGAGAAAAAAGAGACACGGCCAGATCATCTGTGCTTAAACCATTTAATCACACTCTCCAGTGTGTGACAGGGACAGCTTTATAGAGGACCACAGAGGAAAAATCCCTGGTTGGGATCGATGGAGAAATGACAGTTCTTTTGGTAGGGCTTGTGTAATTTATTTATGTATTTAACTAGGCAAGTCAGTTAAGAACAAATTCGTATTTTCAATGACGGTCTACGAACAGAAAATAAGAATTTGCTCTTAACTGACTTGCCTGTTCAGGGGCAGAACGACAGATGTGTACCTTGTCAGCTCGGGGGTTTAGAACTTGCAACTTTCCGGTTACTAGTCCATCGCTCTAACTGGGCTATCACCCAGGTACTGTCCAGGTACTTAGCAGTCGACGCTAGCCCCTAAAACATGCTTCCGACAAGTCAGGTTCTTCCTCAGCCATATCTGCACTAGAAATATCAATCATGTGATTGATTGAATATCCATCTAAAACTATCCTAAAACCAGTACAGTATCTTACATTATGAAACATTACTATTCATCATTTTTTTACCACATTGGAAGCCGATTAATTAACATTATCTGCGTCCAATGGCGTAAGACATTCAGACTAAGTAATATTAGGTAATGTTAGGTAATGTTAGGTAATGTTAGGCAATGTTAGGTAATGTTGGGTAATGTTAGGTAATATTAGGTAATGTTAGGCAATGTTGGGTAATGTTGGGTAATGTTAGGTAATGTTGGGGAATGTTGGTTAATGGTAGGTAATGTTAGGCAATGTTAGGTAATGTTGGGTAAGGTTAGGTAATGCTGGGTAATGTTGGTTAATGTTAGACAATATTAGGTAATGTTAGGTAATGTTAGGTAATATTAGGTAATGTTAGGTAATATTAGGTAATGCTAGGTAATATTAGGTAATGTTAGGTCATGTTGGGTAATGTCAGGTAATGTTGGGTAGTGTTGGGTAATGCTATGCAATGTTGGGTAATGCTGGGTAATGTTGAGTAATGCTGGGTAACATTGGTTAATGTTGGTTAATGTTGGGTAATGTTGGGTAATGCTGGGTAATGTTAGTTAATGTTGGTTAATGTTAGTTAATGTTAGGTAATGTTAGTTAATGTTGGTTAATGTTGGTTAATGTTGGTTAAGGTTGGTTAAGGTTGGGTAATGTTGGTTAATGTTGGTTAATGTTGGTTAATGTTAGGTAATGTTATGTAATGTTAGATAATGTTAGATAATGTTAGTTCATGTTAGTTAACATTAGTTAATGTTATGTCATGTTAGGTAATGTTACATAATGCTAGATAATGTTAGATAATGTTAGTTCATGTTAGTTAACATTAGTTCATGTTATGTCATGTTAGGTAATGTTACATAATGCTAGATAATGTTAGGTAACCAGTGTAGTTTCAAGATAATGTGCAGGTTTGATGATAATGTTTGATCTCTCATAAGATCACCAGGCTTTTATTTGAAACATTTAGTTTAAAATGAATTAGCTAGAACTAATGCACTTCCATTTAGTTTCAAATGAATTAGATAGAACTAATGCACTTCCATTTAGTTTCAAATGAATTAGCTAGAACTAATGCACTTCCATTTAGTTTAAAATAAATTAGCTAGAACTAATGCACTTCCATTTAGTTTAAAATGAATTAGCTAGAACTAATGCACTTCCATTTAGTTTAAAATGAATTAGCTAGAACTAATGCACTTCCATTTAGTTTCAAATGAATTAGCTAGAACTAATGCACTTCCATTTAGTTTCAAATGAATTAGCTAGAACTAATGCACTTCCATTTAGTTTCAAATGAATTAGCTAGAACTAATGCACTTCCATTTAGTTTCAAATAAATTAGATAGAACTAATGCACTTCCATTTAGTTTCAAATGAATTAGCTAGAACTAATGCACTTCCATTTAGTTTCAAATAAATTAGATAGAACTAATGCACTTCCATTTAGTTTAAAATGAATTAGATAGAACTAATGCACTTCCATTTAGTTTAAAATAAATTAGCTAGAACTAATGCACTTCCATTTAGTTTCAAATGAATTAGCTAGAACTAATGCACTTCCATTTAGTTTCAAATGAATTAGCTAGAACTAATGCACTTCCATTTAGTTTAAAATGAATTAGCTAGAACTAATGCACTTCCATTTAGTTTAAAATGAATTAGCTAGAACTAATGCACTTCCATTTAGTTTAAAATGAATTAGCTAGAACTAATGCACTTCCATTTAGTTTAAAATAAATTAGCTAGAACTAATGCACTTCCATTTAGTTTAAAATAAATTAGCTAGAACTAATGCACTTCCATTTAGTTTCAAATGAATTAGCTAGAACTAATGCACTTCCATTTAGTTTAAAATAAATTAGATAGAACTAATGCACTTCCATTTAGTTTAAAATAAATTAGCTAGAACTAATGCACTTCCATTTAGTTTCAAATAAATTAGCTAGAAGTATGCACTTCCATTTAGTTTAAAATAAATTAGCTAGAACTAATGCACTTCCATTTAGTTTAAAATAAATTAGCTAGAACTAATGCACTTCCATTTAGTTTCAAATGAATTAGCTAGAACTAATGCACTTCCATTTAGTTTAAAATAAATTAGATAGAACTAATGCAACTTCCATTTAGTTTAAAATAAATTAGCTAGAACTAATGCACTTCCATTTAGTTTAAAATAAATTAGATAGAACTAATGCAACTTCCATTTAGTTTAAAATAAATTAGCTAGAACTAATGCACTTCCATTTAGTTTCAAATGAATTAGCTAGAACTAATGCACTTCCATTTAGTTTAAAATAAATTAGATAGAACTAATGCAACTTCCATTTAGTTTAAAATAAATTAGCTAGAACTAATGCACTTCCATTTAGTTTAAAATAAATTAGCTAGAACTAATGCACTTCCATTTAGTTTAAAATAAATTAGCTAGAAGTATGCACTTCCATTTAGTTTAAAATAAATTAGCTAGAACTAATGCACTTCCATTTAGTTTAAAATAAATTAGCTAGAACTAATGCACTTCCATTTAGTTTAAAATAAATTAGCTAGAACTAATGCACTTCCATTTAGTTTAAAATAAATTAGCTAGAAGTATGCACTTCCATTTAGTTTAAAATTAATTAGCTAGAACTAATGCACTTCCATTTAGTTTCAAATGAATTAGCTAGAAGTATGCACTTCCATTTAGTTTAAAATAAATTAGCTAGAACTAATGCACTTCCATTTAGTTTAAAATAAATTAGCTAGAAGTAATGCACTTCCATTGGGGTAATAAATTATGACTAGATAACATGAGAAAACGTTAAAACAATCAAATTGAATTTGAAAACAAAAATCTTTGTTCCAAAAGAACTAGCGTTTTACAATGTAGGCTTCCTTTATTTATTTTTTACCTTTCTTGTATTCTAACACCCCCGGCTCTCCTCCACGCCCTGGCAGGGCTCAGACTCTAATTGGCGGAGAGCAGCAGCTAGCGCCTGGGCTATAGTAGCGCTGCTGCACCCGTGGTGAAACATTAGCATCGTAACGGATACCATGTACATGATAATAACCTCAATCTGTGACTACGGGGACCACCAGTCATGTAAACAAGAATTCTGATGCTGCCGTATGGGCTCACTACAGGGCCCCCCCCTCCTCCCCCCCCCCCCACACACACACACACACACACACACACACACACACACACACACACACACACACACACACACACACACTTCACTACCCGTGAAAAGCGTCCGGCGGCCGTGCAGCTGAAAGTGTGTGTAATGAACTTGTGTCCATTGATGGAGAATGAGAGGCGTTGCGAGCGGCCTGTTTGTCCCAGCAGGACCTGCACAGCTCTCATAAATGTCTGAGCAGCTCCACTCCTACTCTACTGATTCTGTTTAGGATTCCGCTTCAAATGGGGCGATGGACAGCTCGGAGGTTGGAGGAGTGATTTATTTAATTATTTCTCCGTAATTCTTAGAGAATCACTTTGAGGAGACTTTGGTGTTGAACAAGGAAAAGTTTTATATATATATATTTTTTAAAGATGTCAGAATGCTGAGCGAACGGCGCCTGGGAGTGAAAATAAGGTGGGGCTGAAAAAAAATCCTGCCAAATATGTTCCGTAGTGTTGTTCTCTCATGTTCTCATACAGATAGAGGATGGGGGGGCCCAGAAGGCCCAAACTACCCCGGGCCGAAGAAACTTATGATTGGTATTTCCAGTGCAGATATCACTTGGGAAGCACCTGACATGTCGGGAGCATGTTTTAGGGGCTCCCGTCGACTGCTAAGTATCTGGACGCGGGGGACAACCCGGAAGACCAACACAGACTTATGTAGCCTCGGTAAAAAAATAAAAATAAAGTTGAGCATTGATTTTCTGTAGCTGCTTGTAACTGTTAATGTTGATACATCAATAGCCGCAGTAGGAAAGCAGAGGAGCTTAATGGGAGGGCCGAGAATGTTAGAGATACGGAGGTGCCTGCCTCTAAATCACAGAATCTATCTCACCGATCGATAAGACAGTAACTGCAAGTGTCCCTCTGTTTTCCTGTTTTATAATAAACTGACAGGCTTGTAATAAGGTCTAGGAGAGAGAGGGAGAGGAACAGTTCCTCCCTGCACCAACATCTATAGCTCACTCGTTCCTAAATCAAACCTAGCGGGTAGAAGAGGAGGAGAGGAAGGAGAGATGGAAGAGGGGAGAGAGAGAGGAAGGAGAGATGAGGAAGAAGAGGAGGAAAGGAAGGAGAGAGAGAAAATATGTATTTTTATAAGAACTTTTACAGGGCATCGGTCTACTCAGTGTGGCCCACTAAAGCTGGGCAGTATGTTGATGAAAGTGAACAAAGATTACAGGAACACTTTCTCCCTTCATCAACATCTATAGCTCACTGATCCCTAAATCATACCTGGCGGGTGGAGGAGGAGAGGAAGGAGAGCTGATGAAGAGGAGGAGAGGAAGGAGAGAGGAGGAAGAGGGGATATAGGGAAAATATTTATTTTACAGAGAACTTTACAGGACATTTGTCTACTCAGTGTGGCCCACTAAAGCTGGGCAGTATGTTGACAAGGACAAAGCGGACAAAGATTACAGGACACATTCGCTGTCGTACTTCTCTACCTGTCGTCTGGAGGGAGAGTTAAGAGTCTGCGTCAAATTCTACTGCATCCAAACAGACATAATAATAATAATCAAATAATATAATGATAATAATTATAATATGATGGGTCCTATTTCAAACATGTTCATTATTAATACCCAGGTGCTAGGCTGCCAGACACCTTTTATTACGGTTACTGTACAGTACAGGCTTCTATTTCTCCTCAGGTTGGTAGTGGATCGGACTGTAGTCCGGTCTACACACTGAAGGAGAGTTCCTGAAATTGTTAGGTATTTGATGGAACATGTTAACATATACAGTATCTTCCCTTCATTTAATGGAAAGGAATGTCTAAAATATCTCCATACATTTGCATAATCTCCATGAAGAAAACTCACAGAAAAAATCTCAGATGAGTCTCTTAAATTATTTTAAAGGCAAAACAAGTTATCTGAACTTACCAACGTAGTAGACATGGTAATTTTATGTATATTTCATAGGTATAATTTCTACTAACACACTGAACTAGGCTCTATCCTTTCCATCAGGAAGCACAATTAACCTTGAAGCAGAATTATGAAGTTTGTTTTTTTTCTTCTCGCTCGTCACAACTCTATCAGTAGTAAGTCATCCAGCAACTTCCAAATCCCGTCGTTTAACAAACTCTAATTCTTCTGGTCCACTTTCTGATAATCCCACTTGTTTGATGACTGATAAATAAATAAACAACGTGTTAACATAATCATAAAAACAGTGCGGTAAACTGATAAGAAGATCAGAATAAAAAGGGAGGAAAAAAGGGTTGTGCAATATAGAAATGTTATTGTAGTTATTATATTCATGTTATGGTTAGTTTGTTAGGTTATAGAAAAGAGTTACACATGGGTAGATAGGGTCGGAGTGTCGGGGAGGAATCAGGTGTGGAATTTCCAGAACATTCTGAATGTAAGGCAAAAAGGAGAGAGGTCAAGGGTGTAGAGATACAATTTTGCCCCCAAACTCGTCTTTAATCAACAACAGCCTGCTGTAATGGGCAGTAATAACGGCAACATGGGAAGGTCTGGTGCTTTTAAAGCTTGATAAAGTCTGAAAGCCTTTTAGAAGCTCTCATTTACAGAGCTTGCTTTTCAAAGCTAGGGGGTGGGGTGGGGGTGGGGGGGGGCTGACAACAAACGTCCGCAGATGAACCTTTTCCATAGATAGAGGGAAGAAAATCAAAAAATATTAGATTCATTGCTTAGGGGTTGCTGCTACTCTTGATAAGAAGGGAAACTGCCAGTACACTCAAAAATGAAGTCATTTCAGGCTTTTGCACTGACTAAGTTCAAGAGAGATGTCGACCTAGATGAGTCCAGTGGTTTTTCATCAAGTCATATTTTGTAAGCACTTTACTGAAACCAGAAGTACTAGATGTATTTCCTGTGGGAAACGGCACTTCATGTATTGTATACATACATGTTTTATACTTCTGGCTTTTCAGGCACTCAGTCCTGCAGTCACCTTTTTTATGAATCCTATTATTGTGTTCATTGGACAAACCATTCATTCTAGAAGACTTCATACTTTGCTGATTGAAAATACATACAAACACACGCATACTACACACACACACACACACACAGACACACACACACACACACACACACACACACACACTACACACATACTACACACATACGCACACACACACGCACGCACGCACGCACGCACGCGCGCGCACGCACGCACGCACGCACGCACACACACACACACACACACACACACACACACACACACACACACACACACACACACACACACACACACACACACACACACACACACACACACACACACACACACACACACACACACACACACACACACACACACCATCATCATGTTTTATATGTGTATTGAGCAAATCAACGCTACACTTCCACTACACTTATGGCCAAACTGCTGGGCTCACTGGAAAACCCCTAGCTCTATTATCTTACATTAGAAGATCGGATGAAGACATGGCAGAGGTTTTATGCTGAATTATTGGGCCCCCCGCCCGGTTCTCGCAGGACGTGAACCGTCACCGCCTCTGAATGTTAAATCAATGCCCACCGAATTCCAAATGATTAAGTTTGTTTCAGGAAGTGCATATTTGCAGGGCATTATGGGAGCCTGGGCTGCGCATGCATTAGTGAACTCCCCAGCTCATTGGCCGGGATCAGAGCATTGATTGGGGAAACAGCGGAGCCGGGCTGGTAGTGCTTAATTAGGAAATACTTGTCTGGGTATTATGTGTTTTCTTTTTGTCTTGCAGGGCGTTGTGTGTGTGTGTGTGTGTGTGTGTGTGTGTGTGTGTGTGTGTGTGTGTGTGTGTGTGTGTGTGTGTGTGTGTGTGCGTATGTGTGTGTGTGTGTGTGTGTGTGTGTCTGTGTGTGCGTGCGTATGTGTGTGTGTGTGTGTGTGTGTGTGCGTGCGTGCGTGCGTGCGTGCGTGCGTGTGTGTGTGTGTGCGTATGTGTGTAGTATGTGTGTGTGTGTGTGTGTGTGTGTGTGTGTGTGTGTGTGTCCTCTAATTTTTTATTTTCAACAGGTTTGTGTGTTTGTGTTGTTTCAGCAGATTGGTGTCTGACCTTGTGGCACCCAGAGTGAAAGACATATATTAATGAGAGATGCTAGCTAGCGCAGGGGAGGGGGCTAAAGGGTGGAAAGGAGTTGGGATGGGTGGAGGGGTTGAGAGAAGGAAAGGAGGGGTGGAAAACAGGGAGGTCAGATGGGGGTTAGGGAGGTTGGAAGGGGAGGAGGGGTTGAGAGAAGGAGAGGATGGGGGTTAGGGAGGTTGGAAGGGGTGGAGGGCTTGAGAGGAGGAGAGGATGGGGGTTAGGGAGGTTGGAAGGGGAGGAGGGGTTGAGAGGAGGAGAGGATGGGGGTTAGGGAGGTTGGAAGGGGTGGAGGGGTTGAGAGGAGGAGAGGATGGGGTTAGTGAGGTTGGAAGGGGTGGAGGGGTTTAGAGGAGGAGAGGATGGGGGTTAGGGAGGTTGGAAGGGGTGGAGGGGTTGAGAGGAGGAGAGGATGGGGGTTAGGGAGGTTGGAGGGGTGGAGGGGTTGAGAGGAGGAGAGGGTGGGGGTTAGGGAGGTTGGAAGGGGAGGAGGGGTTGAGAGGAGGAGAGGATGGGGGTTAGGGAGGTTGGAAGGGGTAGAGGGGTTGAGAGGAGGAGAGGGTGGGGTTTAGGGAGGTTGGAAGGGGTGGAGGGGTTGAGAGGAGGAGAGGGTGGGGTTAGGGAGGTTGGAGGGGTGGAGGGGTTGAGAGGAGGATGCCACTTGACACTTCAGTGCCCAACTAATTGACATCACATCTGTCATCCTCACTGTCCAGTCCTAACACCCACCTCACTGTCCAGTCCTAACACTCTCCTCACTGTCCAGTCCTAACACCCTCCTCACTGTCCAGTCCTAACACCCACCTCACTTTCCAGTCCTAACACTCACCTCACTATCCAGTCCTAACACCAACCTCGCTGTCCAGTCCTAACACTCTCCTCACTGACCAGTCCTAACACCCTCCTCACTGTACGGCTCTAACACCCTCCTCACTGTCCAGTCCTAACACCCTCCTCACTGTACGGCCCTAACACCCACCTCACTGTCCAGTCCTAACACCCACCTCACTGTACGGCTCTAACACCCACCTCACTGTCCAGTCCTAACACCCACCTCACTGTCCAGTCCTAACACCCACCTCACTGTCCAGTCCTAACACCCACCTCACTGTCCAGTCCTAACACCCACCTCACTGTCCAGTCCTAACACCCACCTCACTGTACGGCTCTAACACCCACCTCACTGTACGGATCTAACACCCTCCTCACTGTCAGTCCTAAAACCCACCTCACTGTCCAGTCCTAAAACCCTCCTCACTGTCAGTCCTAAAACCCTCCTCACTGTCCAGTACTAACAGCCTCCTCACTCTCAGTCCTAACACCCTCCTCACTGTCCAGTCCTAAAACCCTCCTCACTGTCCAGTCCTAACATCCTCCTCACTCTCAGTCCTAACACCCTCCTCACTGTCCAGTCCTAACACCCTCCTCACTGTCCAGTCCTAACACCCTCCTCACTGTCCAGTCCTAACACCCTCCTCACTCTCAGTCCTAACACCCTCCTCACTGTCCAGTCCTAAAACCCTCCTCACTGTCCAGTCCTAACATCCTCCTCACTCTCAGTCCTAACACCCTCCTCACTGTCCAGTCCTAACACCCTCCTCACTGTCCAGTCCTAACACCCTCCTCACTGTCCAGTCCTAACACCCTCCTCACTCTCAGTCCTAACACCCTCCTCACTGTCCAGTCCTAACACCCTCCTCGCTGTCCAGTCCTAACACCCTCCTCACTGTCCAGTCCTAACACCCTCCTCACTCTCAGTCCTAACACCCTCCTCACTGTACGGCTCTAACATCCTCCTCACTGTCCAGTCCTAACACCCTCCTCACTGTCCAGTCCTAACACCCTCCTCACTGTACGGCTCTAACACAGCTGATTCCAGAACTTATACCAGATCAGACCAATTAAAACGTCTGAAGAGGGACTACAGAGAGAAGGAAACTGAATTTTTTTATTAAAGTCTCATTGAAAATGATTCAGTGTATTCCCCTTGGTTTTCTTTTTAGGTGAGATGTAATGATCTCTAAATCAACAGCAAATGCTGCCAACATCCCCCAAAAATGCAATTCAATGAGAACAATTGGACTCCAGCTGTTTTAGCAAAGGGTGCAAAGGAGGCTAGCTAGGTGGGAAGGAACCTACGTACTAGCAGGGAAAACACTACTCCTAAGACTGGAATGGAACACAGGCAGTCATCTGAGTACCTGTGAGTGATCGTTACTTGTTCTGTCTCTTTGAGAAAATATGAAAGGGCCAGTTTCTAGGAATGTTAATTAGTGCTCTGTCCCCTGTGTGGAGCACGTACCAGCAAAGCACAGCGTTCCTGCCTTTTCACGGCGTTCCCTGAAATTCCCTGGCGTTCCCTGGCATTCCCTGGCTTTTCCTGGTGTTCTCTGGCGTCCCCTGACATTCCCTGGTGTTTCCTTGTGTTCTCTGTCATTCCCTGGCATTCCCTGACATTCCCCGGTATTACCTGACTTTTCCTGGTGTTCCATGGCATTCCCTGGCATTCCCTGACATTCCCTGGTGTTCCCTGGAGTTCCCTGACATTCCCTGGTGTTTCCTTGCATTCTCTGGAATTCCCTGACATTCCCTGGTGTTCCCTGGAGTTCCCTGACATTCCCTGGTGTTTCCTTGCATTCTCTGTCATTCCCTGACATTCCCTGGTGTTCCCTGGAGATCCCTGACATTCCCTGGTGTTTCCTTGCATTCTCTGTCATTCCCTGACATTCCCTGGTGTTCCCTGGAGGTCCCTGATATTCCCTGGTGTTCCCTGGCATTCCCTGTCATTCCCTGTCATTCCCTGGCTTTTCCTGGTGTTCCCGGAGGACCCTGACATTCCCTGGTGTTCCCTGGCATTCCCTGTCATTTCCTGGTGTTCCTTGGCTTTTCCTGGCGTTCCCTGGTTTCTGACTGGTCACACAATTACACATGACAGAGGCTGACCTCGAGATCTGGGGTCACTCCAAGCTCCCCTAACTGCCCACTTATGCCGATATCTACACACACACACACACACACACACACACACACACACACACACACTTCTCTCTTCAGACTGACAGGAGAAATGGAGAGAGAGAGAGGGACGTAGAGGAATGGACAAATGGCGAAAAAGAGAGACATTGGAAAGAAATAAAAAATAAAAGTGTAACTGTGAGAGGGATCGGGGGCCAAGTAGCAGAAGAAAAGAGGAGAGAGAACACACACCCTCTCTTTCCATCTCTCTCTTTCTTGCTCTTTCCCCCCTCTCTCTCCCTCCCTATCTCTTTCTCTCTCTCACTCACTCCCTAATCAAGGGTCTTTATTGGCATGGGAAACATGTGTTAACATTGCCAAAGCAAGTGAGGTAGATAATATGCAAAAGTGAAATAAACAATAAAAATTAACAGTAAACATTACACATACAGGAGTTTCAAAACAATAAAGACATTACAAATGTCACATTGTATATAGACAGTGTTTTAACAATGTACAAATGGATAAAGGACACAAGATAAAATAAATAAGCATAAATATGGGTTGTATTTACAATGGTGTTTGTTCTTCACTGGTTGCCCAAATCTTGCTGCTGTGATGGCACACTGTGGAATTTCACCCAGTAGATATGGGAGTTGATCAAAATTGGATTTGTTTTCGAATTCTTCATGGATCTCCCTCTCTTTCTCTCTCTTTCTTGCTCTTTCCCCCTCTCTCTCTTTCCCCCACTCTCTCTCTCTCTGTCTCTCTCTCTCTCTCCATCTCTCTGTCTCTCTCTCTCTCTCTCCCCATCTCTCTCTCTCCCCATCTCTCTCTCTGTCTCTCTCTCTCTCTCTCTCTCTCTCTCTCCATCTCTCTCTCTCTCTCTCTCTCTCTCTCTCTCTCTGTCTCTCTCTCTCTCTCCATCTCTCTCTCTCTCTCTCTCTCTCTCTCTCTCTCTCTCTCCATCTCTCTCTCTCTCTCCATCTCTCTCTCTCTCTCTCTCTCTCTCTTATTTAACACCACACCACACACGCTGCAGGTCCAAAGCAATCTATCCTTTTCTTTATTGACGGGCAGCTTTACAAAGAGCCAAGCAGTTAGCGACACTGACTGATCGCACTAGTGTTGGCGCGCTGATTGAGAACGCCAGGGTTAGCGCTGTGGGGCAGACTAATGTCAGGTCAGGGGAGATGAACCTTTGATTTCCTTTAAAAGGCTTTGAGCTTAAATGTGATGGGCTACATATATAAGAGAAGAGGCCTGTCCAGGATTGGTGTGTGTGCGTGTGTGTGTGTGTGTGCGTGTGTGTGTTCATCTGATCTGGATTTGACCTTGTGTGGCAAACTGGAGTTGAAAGAGCTGTGTGTGTGTGTGTGTGTGTGTGTGTGTGTGTTCATCTGGTCTGGATTTGACCTTGTGTGGCAAGCTGGAATTGGAAGAGCTGTGTGTGTGTGTGTGTGTGTGTGTGTGTGTGTGTGTGTGTGTGTGTGTGTGTGTGTGTGTGTGTGTGTGTGTGTGTGTGTGTGTGTGTGTGTGTGTGTGCGTGCGTGCGTGCGTGCGTGTGTGTGTGTGTGGCCTTGGACTGACTGGCTCCTTTATTTCACATCTCTACCTTCAGGTGATCAGAATTCTACCAAGCAACTCTCGACCAAAAGGCTTTAAAGGAATGTCTATACATCCAAATGCCAGTCAATCTGATTCAAGATGCTCTATACAGTGCCTTGCGAAAGTATTCGGCCCCCTTGAACTTTGCGACCTTTTACCACATTTCAGGCTTCAAACATAAAGATATAAAACTGTATTTTTTTTGTGAAGAATCAACAACAAGTGGGACACAATCATGAAGTGGAACAACATTTATTGGATATTTCAAACTTTTTTAACAAATCAAAAACTGAAAAATTGGGCGTGCAAAATTATTCAGCCCCCTTAAGTTAATACTTTGTAGCGCCACCTTTTGCTGCGATTACAGCTGTAAGTCGCTTGGGGTATGTCTCTATCAGTTTTGCACATCGAGAGACTGACATTTTTTCCCATTCCTCCTTGCAAAACAGCTCGAGCTCAGTGAGGTTGGATGGAGAACATTTGTGAACAGCAGTTTTCAGTTCTTTCCACAGATTCTCGATTGGATTCAGGTCTGGACTTTGACTTGGCCATTCTAACACCTGGATATGTTTATTTTTGAACCATTCCATTGTAGATTTTGCTTTATTTTTTGGATCATTGTCTTGTTGGAAGACAAATCTCAGTCCCAGTCTCAGGTCTTTTGCAGACTCCATCAGGTTTTCTTCCAGAATGGTCCTGTATTTGGCTCCATCCATCTTAACCATCTTCCCTGTCCCTGCTGAAGAAAAGCAGGCCCAAACTATGATGCTGCCACCACCATGTTTGACAGTGGGGATGGTGTGTTCAGCTGTGTTGCTTTTACGCCAAACATAACGTTTTGCATTGTTGCAAAAAAGTTCAATTTTGGTTTCATCTGACCAGAGCACCTTCTTCCACATGTTTGGTGTGTCTCCCAGGTGGCTTGTGGCAAACTTTAAACGACACTTTTTATGGATATCTTTAAGAAATGGCTTTCTTCTTGCCACTTTTCCATAAAGGCCAGATTTGTGCAATATACGACTGATTGTTGTCCTATGGACAGAGTCTCCCACCTCAGCTGTAGATCTCTGCAGTTCATCCAGAGTGATCATGGGCCTCTTGGCTGCATCTCTGATCAGTCTTCTCCTTGTATGAGCTGAAAGTTTAGAGGGACGGCCAGGTCTTGGTAGATTTGCAGTGGTCTGATACTCCTTCCATTTCAATATTATCGCTTGCACAGTGCTCCTTGGGATGTTTAAAGCTTGGGAAATATTTTTGTATCCAAATCCGGCTTTAAACTTCTTCACAACAGTATCTCGGACCTGCCTGGTGTGTTCCTTGTTCTTCATGATGCTCTCTGCGCTTTTAACGGACCTCTGAGACTATCACAGTGCAGGTGCATTTATACGGAGACTTGATTACACACAGGTGGATTGTATTTATCATCATTAGTCATTTAGGTCAACATTGGATCATTCAGAGATCCTCACTGAACTTCTGGAGAGAGTTTGCTGCACTGAAAGTAAAGGGGCTGAATAATTTTGCACGCCCTATTTTTCAGTTTTTGATTTGTTAAAAAAGTTTGAAATATCCAATAAATGTCGTTCCACTTCATGATTGTGTCCCACTTGTTGTTGATTCTTCACAAAAAAATACAGTTTTATATCTTTATGTTTGAAGCCTGAAATGTGGCAAAAGGTTGCAAAGTTCAAGGGGGCCGAATACTTTCGCAAGGCACTGTATCAGGAAGCATGCTTCAATTAGAATGTAATAGGAAGCATGTATCAGGTAACATGTATCAGGTAACATGTATCAGGTAGCATGTATTAGGTAACATGTATCAGGTAACATGTATCAGGTAGCGTGTATCAGGTAGCATGTATCATGTAGAATGTATCAGGAAGCATGTATCAGGTAGCATGTATCAGGAAGCATGTATCAGGAAGCATGTATCAGGTAGCATGTATCAGGTAGCATGTATCAGGAAGCATGTATCAGTGCTATTGCTGACATTAAAGTGTGTTTCACCTCATTTTGCTTTCTGTATTCACACAGAACGACATGGGAGTAGTTTCATGCCTCATTTCATTATCTCCCTATTAATAGGCTCTTTAGATGGAGCAGATTACACACACACACACACACACACACACACACACACACACACACACACACACACACACACACACACACACACACACACACACACACACACACACACACACACACACACACACACACACACACACACACACTCCCCTCGACTGTGGGATGATATTAATCAGATCCCTTCTAATCTCCTGGCTTTAGTGTTTGTTTCCAGCTCTTTCTCCGTAGCGTCTAGCGGGGGCCCCGGCTGCACCAGAGAACAGGCAGCACCAGAGAACAGGCAGCACCAGAGAACAGGCTGCACCAGAGAACAGGCTGCACCAGAGAACAGGCTGCACCAGAGAACAGGCTGCACCAGAGAACAGGCTGCACCAGAGAACAGGCAGCACCAGAGAACAGGCTGCACCAGAGAACAGGCTGCACCAGAGAACAGGCTGCACCAGAGAACAGGCAGCACCAGAGAACAGGCTGCACCAGAGAACAAGCAGCACCAGAGAACAGGCAGCACCAGAGAACAGGCAGCACCAGAGAACAGGCAGCACCAGAGAACAGGCTGAACAGGCATCATTATGGATGATGTTATGGATGATGTTACCGGCAAATTATTTAGACCATCAACCCCCCAAATCCCTCATCACACCCACCCACCCAACTCTCACCCCTCCCACCCCCCCACCCAACCTCCCCTCTCACCCCTCCCACCCCCCCACCCACCCACCCAGCATCCCCTCTCCCATCCAAAAACACAAGGGCCCCTGCTCCTTTGTTTAGCGGGAGGTGGGAGAAGTTAAGCCCTTTTCCAGGTGGGACGGAGAGGGGTCGATGAGGAGGGGGAGGAGGAGAGGTAGGGGTGAGAAGCGGGGGGGGGGGGGGGGGTTGGTTGGGTCTGAGATTGTGTTGAGATCAGATGTGAAAATGCAACTGATATGGTAATATGTGTTTGACGAACAGCCAAGTACATAACAATTCCGTCAATCATTCCTGATAGAAAGCATCAGCCCCTAGAGGTCCGTGTTTGATAGGGGGAACCGGTGTCCACAGTAGGCTAGGGGGAGCGTATCACATGGTCTTGAAATAATGGTAAACTACAGGAGTGAGAAGGTGCACGTTACGAAGGGGAAACGGTGAGAAAAGTCCCATGGTTGACCAACAAACACACACACAGAATAGTTAACCTGCTTTCTTAGGTATGTGTGTGTGTTTGCCTGTTCCCTCTGTTCCCCTACCTCACCTCTCACCCCCCCCACACACTTCTATTCAATTCCCCTCAACGTCCTCCCCCACATCAGCCTCCCTCCTCCCCTACCGCAGCCTCTCCCCCCTGTAACTCACCCAAGCTGAGAAATCCTCCCAACCTCTTCTCTCCCTCACCCAGCCCCCACAGCCTCCCTCTCTCCGGTAGTCAGACACCCCTCTTCCTCTCTCCACCAACCTCCTGCCCCCCCCACCCCTTGGATACTCACCCAAGCTGAACAGAACAAGGAACTTGAGGCAGACGAACTCCCTCTGGTCCAGCTGCAGGGAGCGCAGCTTGCCCACCAGCTCCTGAGCGTGGCTCATCAGGTTGTTTAGAGAAGCTCCGGCTTGGGAGGCAATTACAGCATAATCCACCTTGCAGGAGAGGGCACACACACACACACACACACACACACACACACACACACACACACACACACACACAAACACACAAACACACACACACACACACATTTCATTGTCTAATTTATTTCCTCTACGGAATGACAGGAGCAAACTTTGCACGTTACACTTTCATTTAGTAAATATCGTCCAAGCAGTACTATAATAGCATGTTGTAGCCCAAGCAGTACTATAATAGCATGTTGTAGCCCAAGCAGTACTATAATAGCATGTTGTAGCCCAAGCAGTACTATAATAGCATGTTGTAGTCCAAGCAGTACTATAATAGCATGTTGTAGTCCAAGCAGTACTATAATAGCATGTGGTAGCCTAAGCAGTACCCTAATAGCATGTTGTAGCCCAAGCAGTACTATAATAGCATGTTGTAGCCCAAGCAGTACTATAATAGCATGTTGTCGCCCAAGCAGTACTATAATAGCATGTTGTAGCCCAAGCAGTACTATAATAGCATGTTGTAGCCCAAGCAGTACTATAATAGCATGTTGTAGCCCAAGCAGTACCCTAATAGCATGTGGTAGCCTAAGCAGTACCCTAATAGCATGTTGTAGCCCAAGCAGTACTATAATAGCATGTTGTAGCCAAAGCAGTACTATAATAGCATGTTGTCACCCAAGCAGTACTATAATAGCATGTTGTAGTCCAAGCAGTACTATAATAGCATGTGGTAGCCTAAGCAGTACCCTAATAGCATGTTGTAGCCCAAGCAGTACTATAATAGCATGTTGTAGCCCAAGCAGTACTATAATAGCATGTTGTCGCCCAAGCAGTACTATAATAGCATGTTGTAGCCCAAGCAGTACTATAATAGCATGTTGTAGCCCAAGCAGTACTATAATAGCATGTTGTAGCCCAAGCAGTACCCTAATAGCATGTGGCAGCCTAAGCAGTACCCTACTAGCATGTTGTAGCCCAAGCAGTACTATAATAGCATGTTGTAGCCCAAGCAGTACCCTAATAGCATGTTGTATCCCAAGCAGCACTATAATAGCATGTTGTAGCCCAAGCAGTACTATAATAGCATGTTGTAGCCCAAGCAGTACCCTAATAGCATGTGGTAGCCTAAGCAGTACCCTAATAGCATGTTGTAGCCCAAGCAGTACTATAATAGCATGTTGTAGCCAAAGCAGTACTATAATAGCATGTTGTCGCCCAAGCAGTACTATAATAGCATGTTGTAGTCCAAGCAGTACTATAATAGCATGTGGTAGCCTAAGCAGTACCCTAATAGCATGTTGTAGCCCAAGCAGTACTATAATAGCATGTTGTAGCCCAAGCAGTACTATAATAGCATGTTGTCGCCCAAGCAGTACTATAATAGCATGTTGTAGCCAAAGCAGTACTATAATAGCATGTTGTCGCCCAAGCAGTACTATAATAGCATGTTGTAGTCCAAGCAGTACTATAATAGCATGTGGTAGCCTAAGCAGTACCCTAATAGCATGTTGTAGCCCAAGCAGTACTATAATAGCATGTTGTAGCCCAAGCAGTACTATAATAGCATGTTGTCGCCCAAGCAGTACTATAATAGCATGTTGTAGCCCAAGCAGTACTATAATAGCATGTTGTAGCCCAAGCAGTACTATAATAGCATGTTGTAGCCCAAGCAGTACCCTAATAGCATGTGGCAGCCTAAGCAGTACCCTACTAGCATGTTGTAGCCCAAGCAGTACTATAATAGCATGTTGTAGCCCAAGCAGTACCCTAATAGCATGTTGTATCCCAAGCAGCACTATAATAGCATGTTGTAGCCCAAGCAGTACTATAATAGCATGTTGTAGCCCAAGCAGTACTATAATAGCATGTTGTAGCCCAAGCAGTACCCTAATAGCATGTTGGGTAATGGCGTGTGTATATAGATTGTGTATAGGCTTGTCTCCCACATGAATCGTCTCTTTGTGCCAGACTGGGTTCAAATGACTTCTGTTTCTTTTTTCCCTATTTTTTCAGTATTTATTTATTTGTATATGTTATGTATGTTTGTATGTATGTATGTATGTATGTATGTATGTATGTATGTATGTATGTATGTATGTATGCATAAAGGGAGTGCTCCTAATCTCAGTTTGTTACCTGTATAAAAGACACCTGTCCACAGAAGCAATCAATCAATAAGATTCCAAACTCTCCACTATGGCCAAGACCAAAGAGTTCTCCAAGGATGTCAGGGACAATATTGTAGACTTACACAAGGCTGGAATGGGCTACAAGACCATTGCCAAGCAGCTTGGTGAGAAGGTGACAACAGTTGGTGTGATTATTCGCAAATGGAAGAAACACAAAAGAACTGTCTATCTCCCTCGGCCTGGGGCTCCATGCAAGATCTCACCTCGTGGAGTTGTAATGATCATGAGAACGGTGAGGAATCAGCCCAGAACTACACAGGAGGATCTTGTCAATGATCTCAAGGCAGCTGGGACCATAGTCACCAAGAAAACAATTGGTAACTGTCACGCCCTGACCATAGTTTACTTTGTATTTTCTATGTTTTGATTGGTCAGGGTGTGATCTGAGTGGGCATTCTATGTTTCATGTCTTGTTTGTCTATTTCTATGTTCAGCCTGATATGGTTCTCAGTCAGAGGCAGGTGTTCGTCATTGTCTCTGATTGGGAACCATATTTAGGTAGCCTGGGGTTCACTGTGTGTTTGTGGGTGATTGTTCCTGTCTATGTGTTTTTCACCAGATAGGCTGTTTTAGGTTTTCGTTACGTTCATCACGTTCTTTATTTTGTAGTGTTTGCATTGATTCGTGTTTTACGTTTGTTCATTAAAACATGGATCGCAATCTACACGCTGCATTTTGGTCCGACTCTCCTTCTCACGAAGAAAACCGTTACAGAATCACCCACCACAAAAGGACCAAGCAGGCAGGAGCAGCGCGAGGAGAAGCGCAATAAGGATTTCTGGACATGGGAGGAAATCCTCGATGGGAGAGGACCCTGGGCTAAACCAGGGGAGTGTAGCCGCACTAAGGTGCAGCGGGAGAAGAAACAACAGGAACAGCCCAAGGAGGAGTACAGTATGGAGTATACTACTTGGGAGGAGATCGACAGGTGGGCGGCCGACCCAGGGAGAGTGCCGGAGCCCGCCTGGGATTCGCTGGAGCAGTGCGAGGAAGGTTACCGTAGAATGGAGGCGGTGAAAGCAGAGAGGCGCTGGTATGAGAAGGCAGCACGGCGACGCGGATGGAAGCCTGAGAGGCAGCCCCAAAAATTTCTTGGGGGGGGGCTAACAGGGAGTATGGCTATGCCAGGTAGGAGACCTGGGCAGACTCCCTGTGCTTACCGGGGGGCTAGAGAGACCGGACAGGCACCGTGTTATGCAGTGGTGCGCACGGTGTCTCCAGTGCGGGTGCATAGCCCGGTGCGGTATATTCCAGCTCCGCGTGTCTGCCGGGCTAGATTGAGCGTCGAGCCTAATGCCATGAAGCCGGCTCTACGCAGCTGGTCCCCAGTGCGTCTCCTTGGGCCGGCTTACATGGCACCAGCCTTGCGCTCGGTGTCTCCGGTTCGCCTGCATAGCCCAGTGCGGGCTATTCCACCTCGCCGCACTGGCAGGGCGACCGTGAGCATTCAACCAGGTAAGGTTGGGCAGGCTCGGTGCTCAAGAGCTCCAGTGCGCCTGCACGGTCCGGTTTTTCCAGTACCACCTCCACACCCCAGCCCTCCGGTAGCAGCTCCCCGCACCAGGCTTCCTGTGCGTGTCCTCGGCCCAGTACCACCAGTGCCAGCACCACGCATCAGGCCTATAGTGCGCCTCGCCTGTCCAGCGCTGTCGGAGCCCTCCTCCTCTCCAGCGCTGTCGGAGTCTCCCGCCTGTTTAGCGCTGTTAGAGCCTTCCTTCTCTACAGCGCTGCCGGAGTCTCCCGCCTGTTCAGAACTGCCAGTTAGCATAGAGCTGCCAGTTAGCATAGAGCTGCCAGTTAGCATAGAGCTGCCAGTCTGCATAGAGCTGCCAGTCTGCATAGAGCTGCCAGTCTGCAAGGAGCTGCCAGTCTGCAAGGAGCTGCCAGTCTGCAAGGAGCTGCCAGTCTGCAAGGAGCTGCCAGTCTGCAAGGAGCCGCCAAAGCTGCCAGTCTGCAAGGAGCCGCCAGAGCTGCCAGTCTGCATGGAGCCGCCAGAGCTGCCAGTCTGCATGGAGCCGCCAGAGCTGCCAGTCTGCATGGAGCCGCCAGGGCCGCCAGTCTGCATGGAGCCGCCAGGGCCGCCAGTCTGCATGGAGCAGCCAGGGCCGCCAGTCTGCATGGAGCAGCCAGGGCCGCCAGTCAGCATGGAGCAGCCAGGGCCGCCAGTCAGCATGGAGCAGCCAGGGCCGCCAGTCAGCATGGAGCAGCCAGGGCCGCCAGTCAGCATGGAGCAGCCAGTCAGCATGGAGCAGTCAGTCAGCATGGAGCAGCCAGAGCAGCCAGAGCTGCCAGTCAGCATGGAGCAGCCAGTCAGCATGGAGCAGCCAGAGCTGCCAGTCATCATGGAGCAGCCAGTCAGCATGGAGCAGCCAGAGCAGCCAGGGCCGCCAGTCAGCATGGAGCTGCCAGTCAGCATGGAGCAGCCAGAGCAGTCTGCCAGCATGGAGCAGCCAGAGCTGCCAGTCAGCATGGAGCAGCCAGAGCAGCCAGTCTGTGTCGACCAGTCTCTTCCAGATCTGCCAGTCGTCCAGACTCTTCCAGATCTGCCAGTCGTCCAGACTCTTCCAGATCTGCCAGTCGTCCAGACTCTTCCAGATCTGCCAGTCGTCCAGACTCTTCCAGATCTGCCAGTCGTCCAGACTCTTCCAGATCTGCCAGTCGACCAGACTCCTCCAGATCTGCCAGTCGACCAGACTCTTCCAGATCTGCCAGTCGACCAGACTCTTCCAGATCTGCCAGTCGACCAGACTCTTCCAGATCTGCCAGTCGACCAGACTCTTCCAGATCTGCCAGTCGACCAGACTCTTCCAGATCTGCCAGTCGACCAGACTCTTCCAGATCTGCCAGTCGACCAGACTCTTCCAGATCTGCCAGTCGACCAGACTCTTCCAGATCTGCCAGTCGACCAGACTCTTCCAGATCTGCCAGTCGACCAGACTCTTCCAGATCTGCCAGTCGACCAGACTCTTCCAGATCTGCCAGTCGACCAGACTCTTCCAGATCTGCCAGTCGACCAGACTCTTCCAGATCTGCCAGTCGTCCAGACTCTCTCAGATCTGCCAGTCGTCCAGATTCTTCCAGATCTGCCAGTCGACCAGATTCTCCCAGATCTGCCAGTCGACCAGATTCTCCCAGATCTGCCAGTCGACCAGATTCTCCCAGATCTGCCAGTCGACCAGATTCTCCCAGATCTGCCAGTCGACCAGATTCTCCCAGATCCGCCAGTCGACCAGATTCTCCCAGATCCGCCAGTCGACCAGATTCTCCCAGATCCGCCAGTCGACCAGATTCTCCCAGATCCGCCAGTCGACCAGATTCTCCCAGATCCGCCAGTCGACCAGATTCTCCCAGATCCGCCAGTCGACCAGATTCTCCCAGATCCGCCAGTCGACCAGATTCTTCCAGATCTGCTAGTCGACCAGGATCTGCTGAAACCGCCAGCCAGCCAGGTTCTGGTAGTTTCTACTACCTGCCTGGGCTTCCTCTCAGTGCTGAGCTTCTTCTCAGTGCTGAGCTTCCTCTCAGTGCTGAGCTACCCATCTGTCCCGAGTTACCTCTGTCCCGAGCTGTCCCTCTGTCCCATGTTATCATTGTGGTGGGTAACCTATTTAGGGACGTTTAGGAGGGGGATTAAAACTGTCATGGAGTGGGGTCCACGTCCAGCGCCAGAGCCGCCACCGCGGACAGATGCCCACCCAGACCCTCCCCTATAGGTTCAGGTTTTGCGGCCGGAGTCCGCACCTTGGGGGGGGGGGTACTGTCACGCCCTGACCATAGTTTACTTTGTATTTTCTATGTTTTGATTGGTCAGGGTGTGATCTGAGTGGGCATTCTATGTTTCATGTCTTGTTTGTCTATTTCTATGTTCAGCCTGATATGGTTCTCAGTCAGAGGCAGGTGTTCGTCATTGTCTCTGATTGGGAACCATATTTAGGTAGCCTGGGGTTCACTGTGTGTTTGTGGGTGATTGTTCCTGTCTATGTGTTTTTCACCAGATAGGCTGTTTTAGGTTTTCGTTACGTTCATCACGTTCTTTATTTTGTAGTGTTTGCATTGATTCGTGTTTTACGTTTGTTCATTAAAACATGGATCGCAATCTACACGCTGCATTTTGGTCCGACTCTCCTTCTCACGAAGAAAACCGTTACAGAATCACCCACCACAAAAGGACCAAGCAGCGTGTCAACAGGCAGGAGCAGCGCGAGGAGAAGCGCAATAAGGATTTCTGGACATGGGAGGAAATCCTCGATGGGAGAGGACCCTGGGCTAAACCAGGGGAGTGTAGCCGCACTAAGGTGCAGCGGGAGAAGAAACAACAGGAACAGCCCAAGGAGGAGTACAGTATGGAGTATACTACTTGGGAGGAGATCGACAGGTGGGCGGCCGACCCAGGGAGAGTGCCGGAGCCCGCCTGGGATTCGCTGGAGCAGTGCGAGGAAGGTTACCGTAGAATGGAGGCGGTGAAAGCAGAGAGGCGCTGGTATGAGAAGGCAGCACGGCGACGCGGATGGAAGCCTGAGAGGCAGCCCCAAAAATTTCTTGGGGGGGGGCTAACAGGGAGTATGGCTATGCCAGGTAGGAGACCTGGGCAGACTCCCTGTGCTTACCGGGGGGCTAGAGAGACCGGACAGGCACCGTGTTATGCAGTGGTGCGCACGGTGTCTCCAGTGCGGGTGCATAGCCCGGTGCGGTATATTCCAGCTCCGCGTGTCTGCCGGGCTAGATTGAGCGTCGAGCCTAATGCCATGAAGCCGGCTCTACGCAGCTGGTCCCCAGTGCGTCTCCTTGGGCCGGCTTACATGGCACCAGCCTTGCGCTCGGTGTCTCCGGTTCGCCTGCATAGCCCAGTGCGGGCTATTCCACCTCGCCGCACTGGCAGGGCGACCGTGAGCATTCAACCAGGTAAGGTTGGGCAGGCTCGGTGCTCAAGAGCTCCAGTGCGCCTGCACGGTCCGGTTTTTCCAGTACCACCTCCACACCCCAGCCCTCCGGTAGCAGCTCCCCGCACCAGGCTTCCTGTGCGTGTCCTCGGCCCAGTACCACCAGTGCCAGCACCACGCATCAGGCCTATAGTGCGCCTCGCCTGTCCAGCGCTGTCGGAGCCCTCCTCCTCTCCAGCGCTGTCGGAGTCTCCCGCCTGTTTAGCGCTGTTAGAGCCTTCCTTCTCTACAGCGCTGCCGGAGTCTCCCGCCTGTTCAGAACTGCCAGTTAGCATAGAGCTGCCAGTTAGCATAGAGCTGCCAGTTAGCATAGAGCTGCCAGTCTGCATAGAGCTGCCAGTCTGCATAGAGCTGCCAGTCTGCAAGGAGCTGCCAGTCTGCAAGGAGCTGCCAGTCTGCAAGGAGCTGCCAGTCTGCAAGGAGCCGCCAAAGCTGCCAGTCTGCAAGGAGCCGCCAGAGCTGCCAGTCTGCATGGAGCCGCCAGAGCTGCCAGTCTGCATGGAGCCGCCAGAGCTGCCAGTCTGCATGGAGCCGCCAGGGCCGCCAGTCTGCATGGAGCCGCCAGGGCCGCCAGTCTGCATGGAGCAGCCAGGGCCGCCAGTCTGCATGGAGCAGCCAGGGCCGCCAGTCAGCATGGAGCAGCCAGGGCCGCCAGTCAGCATGGAGCAGCCAGGGCCGCCAGTCAGCATGGAGCAGCCAGGGCCGCCAGTCAGCATGGAGCAGCCAGTCAGCATGGAGCAGTCAGTCAGCATGGAGCAGCCAGAGCAGCCAGAGCTGCCAGTCAGCATGGAGCAGCCAGTCAGCATGGAGCAGCCAGAGCTGCCAGTCATCATGGAGCAGCCAGTCAGCATGGAGCAGCCAGAGCAGCCAGGGCCGCCAGTCAGCATGGAGCTGCCAGTCAGCATGGAGCAGCCAGAGCAGTCTGCCAGCATGGAGCAGCCAGAGCTGCCAGTCAGCATGGAGCAGCCAGAGCAGGCAGTCTGTGTCGACCAGTCTCTTCCAGATCTGCCAGTCGTCCAGACTCTTCCAGATCTGCCAGTCGTCCAGACTCTTCCAGATCTGCCAGTCGTCCAGACTCTTCCAGATCTGCCAGTCGTCCAGACTCTTCCAGATCTGCCAGTCGTCCAGACTCTTCCAGATCTGCCAGTCGACCAGACTCCTCCAGATCTGCCAGTCGACCAGACTCCTCCAGATCTGCCAGTCGACCAGACTCTTCCAGATCTGCCAGTCGACCAGACTCTTCCAGATCTGCCAGTCGACCAGACTCTTCCAGATCTGCCAGTCGACCAGACTCTTCCAGATCTGCCAGTCGACCAGACTCTTCCAGATCTGCCAGTCGACCAGACTCTTCCAGATCTGCCAGTCGACCAGACTCTTCCAGATCTGCCAGTCGACCAGACTCTTCCAGATCTGCCAGTCGACCAGACTCTTCCAGATCTGCCAGTCGACCAGACTCTTCCAGATCTGCCAGTCGACCAGACTCTTCCAGATCTGCCAGTCGACCAGACTCTTCCAGATCTGCCAGTCGTCCAGACTCTCTCAGATCTGCCAGTCGTCCAGATTCTTCCAGATCTGCCAGTCGACCAGATTCTCCCAGATCTGCCAGTCGACCAGATTCTCCCAGATCTGCCAGTCGACCAGATTCTCCCAGATCCGCCAGTCGACCAGATTCTCCCAGATCCGCCAGTCGACCAGATTCTCCCAGATCCGCCAGTCGACCAGATTCTCCCAGATCCGCCAGTCGACCAGATTCTTCCAGATCTGCTAGTCGACCAGGATCTGCTGAAACCGCCAGCCAGCCAGGTTCTGGTAGTTTCTACTACCTGCCTGGGCTTCCTCTCAGTGCTGAGCTTCTTCTCAGTGCTGAGCTTCCTCTCAGTGCTGAGCTACCCATCTGTCCCGAGTTACCTCTGTCCCGAGCTGTCCCTCTGTCCCATGTTATCATTGTGGTGGGTAACCTATTTAGGGACGTTTAGGAGGGGGATTAAAACTGTCATGGAGTGGGGTCCACGTCCAGCGCCAGAGCCGCCACCGCGGACAGATGCCCACCCAGACCCTCCCCTATAGGTTCAGGTTTTGCGGCCGGAGTCCGCACCTTGGGGGGGGGGTACTGTCACGCCCTGACCATAGTTTACTTTGTATTTTCTATGTTTTGATTGGTCAGGGTGTGATCTGAGTGGGCATTCTATGTTTCATGTCTTGTTTGTCTATTTCTATGTTCAGCCTGATATGGTTCTCAGTCAGAGGCAGGTGTTCGTCATTGTCTCTGATTGGGAACCATATTTAGGTAGCCTGGGGTTCACTGTGTGTTTGTGGGTGATTGTTCCTGTCTATGTGTTTTTCACCAGATAGGCTGTTTTAGGTTTTCGTTACGTTCATCACGTTCTTTATTTTGTAGTGTTTGCATTGATTCGTGTTTTACGTTTGTTCATTAAAACATGGATCGCAATCTACACGCTGCATTTTGGTCCGACTCTCCTTCTCACGAAGAAAACCGTTACAGTAACACACTACGCCGTGAAGGTCTGAAATCCTGCAGCGCCCGCAAGGTCCCCCTGCTGAAGTTTGAACATCTGAATGATTCAGAGGACAACTGGGCGAAAGTGTTGTGGTCAGATGAGACCAAAATGGAGCTCTTTGGCATCAACTCAACTTGCCGTGTTTGGAGGAGGAGGAATGCTGCTTATGACCCCAAGAACACCATCCCCACCGTCAAATATGGAGGTGAAAACATTATGCTTTGGGGGTGTTTTTTTGTTAAGGAGACAGGACAACTTCACCACATCAAAGGGACGATGGACGGGCCATGTACCGTCAAATCTTGGGTGAGAACCTCCTTCCCTCAGCCAGGGCATTCAAAATGGGTCCTGGATGGGTATTCCAGCATGACAATGACCCAAAACACACGGTCAAGGCAACAAAGGAGTGGCTCAAGAAGAAGCACATTAAGGTCCTGGAGTGGCCTAGCCAGTATCCAGACCTTAATCCCATAGAAAATCTGTGGAGGGAGCTGAAGGTTCAAGTTGCCAAACGTCAGCTTCGAAACCTTAATGACTTGGAGAAGATCTGCAAAGAGCAGTGGGACTAAATCCCTCCTGAGATGTGTGCAAACCTGGTGGCCAACTACAAGAAACATCTGACCTCTGTGATTGCCAACAAGGGTTTTGCCACCAAGTACTAAGTCATGTTTTGCAGAGGGGTCAAATACTTATTTCCCTCATTAAAATGCAAATCAATTTGCAACATTTTTGACATGCGTTTTTCTGGATTTATTTTGTTGTTATTCTGTCTCTCACTGTTCAAATAAACCTACCATTACAATTATAGACTGATCATTTCTTTGTTAGTGGGCAAACGTAAAAAATCAGCTCGGGATCAAATACTTTTTTCCCTCACTTTTTTCCCTCATGTATATATATTATTGTACTGCTCTAGGGATGTCATTTACTATTATGTATTGATTTTAATGTTTATTTTTTCACTCTTTATGCGATGCAGAGTATACAGGAAGAAGAATGATAATTTCATTACCACAGTGAATTATTGCAATGTTTGTTTGTGTCAATTCATCCCATAAGGGATGGGTTGCCAATTGGCGATTTGATACTAAAATAAAATGTAAGTCATTCATTCATTCATACAATGAAGTACAACAGGTGACTGGTCCAAGCTAGTGGTTGATCTCACACTACACACTCCCATGCAGTGTATACTGAAGTTGAGGTGAGAAACATGTGTTGTGTGGATGAATGAACATCTTTTGGAAAGTAAAAACAATTGGATTTTCTCAATTGGCATCTTCTACTTGACAGACAGCTCAGATGATGTCTTTAGTATGATGTCATAAGATGTCCTTACCATGATGTCATAAGATGTCCTTACTATGATGTCAGAAGATTCCTTACTATGATGTCAGATGTCCTTACTATGATGTCAGATGTTACTTACTATGATGGCAGATGTCCTTACTATGATGTCAGATGTCCTTACTATGATGTCAGATGTCCTTACTATGATGTCATAAGATGTCATTTTACTATGATGTCAGATGTCCTTACTATGATGTCAGATGTCCTTACTATGCCTTCTCTCTCTCTCCTGTGTTGTCTACCATGCTTTGTCGTCATGCGCGGCAGGTAGCCTAGTGTTTAGAGCGTTGAACTAGTAACTGAAAGGTTGCAAGATCGAATCCACGAGCTGACAAGGTATAAATCAGTTGTTCTGCCCCCCTGAACAAGGCAGTTAACCCACGGTTCCTAGGCTGTCATTGTAAAGAATAATTAGTTTTTAACTGACTTGCCTCGTTGAATAAAAATTGTGTTTGCTGCCGTGCCATGTCGTTGTGTTTAGGTCTCTCTTTGTGTTGTGTTGTCTCTCTTGTCGTGAAGTGTGTTTTGGCTGTATTTTTATTTAATTAATTTTACATTTTAATCCCAGCCCCCATGGTACTCAGTGATGTGTTGTTTTGAATTTGCCCCAAACAAAATACTTTGTATTCAAGACAAACATTTCTTTTGACACATTTTTTTTTGCAGTATTACTTTAGTGCCTTGTTTCAAACAGGATTTTGGAATATTTGTCACGTTCTGACCTCTATTTCCTTTGTTTTTGTATTTATTTAGTATGGTCAGGGCGTGAGTTGGGTGGGCAGTCTATGTTTGTTTTTCTATGTTTTGGTCTAGTTCTATGTTCGGCCTGATATGGTTCTCAATCAGAGGCAGGTGTTCGTCATTGTCTCTGATTGGGAACCATATTTAGGTAGCCTGGGTTTCACTGTGTGTTTGTGGGTGATTGTTCCTGTTTTTGTACCAGACAGGGCTGTTTTGAGTTCTCACGTTTCTTGTTTTTTTTCGTTAGTTTGTTCATGTATAGTGTCGTCAATAAATACAATGAACAACCACCACGCTGCGCTTTGGTCCGCCTCTACTTCACAAGAAGAGAATCGTTACAGAATCACCCACCACAACAGGACCAAGCGGTGTGGTAATGGGCAAAGGAGAAAGCAGCAGCAGGAGCAGCGCGAGGAGGTATGGACATGGGAGGACGAATTAGACGGTAAAGGACCTTGGGCTCAGCCAGGAGAGTATCGCCGCCCCAAGGAAGAACGGGAGGCGGCGAAAGCGGAGAGGCGCTGGTATGAGGAGGCAGCGCGGCGTCGTGGATGGAAGCCCGGGAGTCAGCCCCAAAAATTTCTTGGGGGGGGGCTAACAGGGAGTATGGCTACGCCAGGTAGGAGACCTGAGCCAACTTCCTGTGGTTACCGGTGGGCTAGAGAGACCGGGCAGGCACCGTGTTATGCTGTGGAGCGCACGGTGTCCCCAGTGCGGGTGCACAGCCCGGTGCGGTACACTCCAGCTCCGCGTATCGGCCGGGCTAGAGTGGGCATCGAGCCAAGTGCCATGAAGCCGGCTCTACGCATCTGGTCTCCAGTGCGTCTCCTTGGGCCGGCTTACATGGCACCAGCCTTGCGCACGGTGTCCCCGGTTCGCCTGCATAGCCCAGTGCGGGCTATTCCACCTCGCCGCACTGGCAGGGCGACCGGGACCATTCAACCGGGTAAGGTTGGGCAGGCTCGGTGCTCAAGAGCTCCAGTGCGCCTGCACGGCCCGGTCTATCCGTCACCACCTCCACACCCCAGCCCTCCGGTGGCAGCTCCCCGTACCAGGCTGTCTCTCCGGCCCATCCGTCCAGAGCCTTCCTCCTCTCCAGCGCTGCCGGAGCCTCCCGCCTGTCCGGCGCTACCAGAGCCTTCCTCCTCTCCAGCGCTGCCGGAGTCTCCCGTCTGTCCGGCGCCTCTGCCGGAGTCTCCCGTCTGTCCGGCGCCTCTGCCGGAGCCTCCCGCCTGTCCGGCGCCTCTGCCGGAGCCTCCCGCCTGTCCGGCGCCTCTGCCGGAGCCTCCCGCCTGTCCGGCGCCGCTGCCGGAGCCTCCCGCCTGTCCGGCGCCGCTGCCGGAGCCTCCCGCCTGTCCGGCGCCGCTGCCGGAGCCTCCCGCCTGTCCGGCGCCTCTGCCGGAGCCTCCCGTCTGCCCGGCGCCTCTGCCAGAGCTTCGCGTCTGCCCGGCGCCATCGGAGCTTCCCGTCTGCCCAGCGCCGCCAGCGCCGCCCGTCTGCCCAGCGCCGCCAGCGCCGCCCGTCTGCCCAGCGCCGCCAGCGCCGCCCGTCTGCCCAGCGCCGCCCGTCTGCCCAGCGCCGCCAGCGCCGCCCGTCTGCCCAGCGCCGCCAGCGCCGCCCGTCTGCCCAGCGCCGCCAGTGCCGCCCGTCTGCCCAGCGCCGCCAGTGCCGCCCGTCTGCCCAGCGCCGCCAGTGCCGCCCGTCTGCCCAGCGCCGCCAGTGCCGCCCGTCTGCCCAGCGCCGCCAGTGCCGCCCGTCTGCCCAGCGCCGCCAGTGCCGCCCGTCTGCCAGGAGCCGCCAGTGCCGCCCGTCTGCCAGGAGCCGCCAGTGCCGCCAGTCAGCCAGGGGCCGCCAGTGCCGCCAGTCAGCCAGGGGCCGCCAGTGCCGCCAGTCAACCAGGGGCCGCCAGTGCCGCCAGTCAGCCCAGCGCCAGCGCCGCCAGTCAACCAGGGGCCGCCAGCGCCGCCAGTCAGCCAGGGGCCGCCAGTCAGCCAGGGGCCGCCAGTGCCGCCAGTCAGCCAGGGGCCGCTAGAGCCCCTCCGCCCGGAGCAGCTGTCCCTCTGTCCCGAGCAGCTGTCCCTCTGTCCCGAGCAGCTGTCCCTCTGTCCCGAGCAGCTGTCCCTCTGTCCCGAGCAGCTGTCCCTCTGTCCCGAGCAGCTGTCCCTCTGTCCCGAGCAGCTGTCCCTCTGTCCCGAGCAGCTGTCCCTCTGTCCCGAGAAGCTGCCCCTCTGTCCCAAGCAGCCCCTCTGTCCAGTGGGGTCATTGAGAGGGGTGGGCATGGTGAGTAAGCCACGGAGGCGGACAATAAGGCGGACTGAGACAATGGCGAAGTGGGGTCCGCGTCCCGCGCCAGAGCCGCCACCGCGGACAGACGCCCACCCAGACCCTCCCCTATAGGTCAAGGTTTTGCGGCCGGAGTCCGCACCTTTGGGGGGGGGGTACTGTCACGTTCTGACCTCTATTTCCTTTGTTTTTGTATTTATTTAGTATGGTCAGGGCGTGAGTTGGGTGGGCAGTCTATGTTTGTTTTTCTATGTTTTGGTCTAGTTCTATGTTCGGCCTGATATGGTTCTCAATCAGAGGCAGGTGTTCGTCATTGTCTCTGATTGGGAACCATATTTAGGTAGCCTGGGTTTCACTGTGTGTTTGTGGGTGATTGTTCCTGTTTTTGTACCAGACAGGGCTGTTTTGAGTTCTCACGTTTCTTGTTTTTTTTCGTTAGTTTGTTCATGTATAGTGTCGTCAATAAATACAATGAACAACCACCACGCTGCGCTTTGGTCCGCCTCTACTTCACAAGAAGAGAATCGTTACAATATTTTTTATTCTGTACAGGATTCCTTCTTTTCCCTACTAACAATAAGGTTAGTATTGTGGAGTAACTACAATGTTGTTGAACCCTCCTCAGTTTTCTCCTATCACAGCCATTAAACTGTGTAACTGTTTTAAAGTCACTATTGGTCTCATGTTGAAATCAACTGAGTTACTGTAGTAAGGACGCCTGTAGTGACTTTGCCAATCTATCAATAGGTGTCCTTCTTTGCGAGGCATTGGAAAACCTCTTTGTGGTTTAATCTGTGTTTGAAATTCACTGCCTGACTGAGAAACCTTACAGATTATTGTATGTGTGGGGTACAGATATGAGGGACTTTACAGATTATTGTATGTGTGGGGTACAGAGATGAGGGACTTTACAGATTATTGTATGTGTGGGGTACAGAGATGAGGGACCTTACAGATTATTGTATGTGTAGGGTACAGAGATGAGGGACCTTACAGATTATTGTATGTGTGGGGTACAGAGATGAGGGACCTTACAGATTATTGTATGTGTGGGGTACAGAGATGAGGGACCTTACATATTATTGTATGTGTGGGGTACAGAGATGAGGGACCTTACAGATTATTGTATGTGTAGGGTACAAAGATGAGGGACTTTACAGATTATTGTATGTGTAGGGTACAGAGATGAGGGACCTTACAGATTATTGTATGTGTGGGGTACAGAGATGAGGGACCTTACAGATTATTGTATGTGTGGGGTACAGAGATGAGGGACCTTACAGATTATTGTATGTGTAGGGTACAGAGATGAGGGACCTTACAGATTATTGCATGTGTGGGGTACAGAGATGAGGGACCTTACAGATTATTCTATGTGTGGGGTACAGAGATGAGGGACCTTACAGATTATTGTATGTGTAGGGTACAGAGATGAGTCGTTAAAAATCACGTTTAACACTGTTATTTCACACATATTGAGTTCATTGCAATTTATTATGTGACTTTTTTTTTTACTTCTGAATTTATTGAGGTTTGCCATAACAAAGGGGTTGAATATTTATTGACTCAAGAAATTTCCGCTTTTAATTTGTTATTAATCAGTAAAAATGTCTAAAAACATAATTCCACTTTGACATTATGGGGTATTGTGTTACAAAAAAAAACAAATGTAAGCAATTTTAAATTCAGATTGTAACAAAATGTGGAAAAGGTCAAAGGGTGTGAACACTTTCTGAAGACACTGTATGTATCTTAGATATAGGTTTTACATACAAACTTTACATGTCCACACTCACATAGGCTTAGCAAAAATAACATGGTTGCTGTGGTCGAATGTTTTAGTAGCCTAATTTCAGATGTGTCCGAATAAACAGGATTATTATGGAAATCGTTATTCTTGTAAAGCATACAAACTTTTAATACAAACTATTATATTAATCTGACTGGAGAGAGTGGGAAAAAAAGGAGAGACAGAGAGGGAGAGAGACGGAGAGAGATGGAGAGGAGAGAGACAGAGAGAGAGAGAGAGACGGAGAGAGAGAGAGACAGAGAAAGAGAGAGACAGAGAGACAGAGAGAGAAAGAGACAGAAAGAGACAGAGTGAGAGACAGAAAGAGGCAGAGAGAGAGAGAGAGAGAGAGAGAGAGAGAACGCATGTTCACCTCTCTCCTTCTCCCTCCTCTCCCCTCCCTATCTCCAGCCCCGCTCTTCTCCCCTCCTCTGCATCTGGATGCAGGGGTCGGGGAGAGAGAGGGACGAGGGGTGAGAGGGGCGAGGGGTGAGAGCGTGTGAGTCCCCCCTGGAGGTCCCCCAGGCCCGCCCCTCCTCATGGTCTGGCCCCGTGGCACACCACAAGCCCTTTTAGGTGCACTTAATATCTGCATCAGCAGCAAATTTGTCTGGGAGGCAAGTCTATAGCTGCCACTCACAGGAGTCTGGCCATATTACATTTTAATATTTATTGACAGAAATTAGCATAATTGACTGTGCCAGGGTTTCTTGGGGAAGGTAGAGGGAGGGGTAGGGATAGGGCTGTTTCTCTGGGAAAGTAGACGGCTGAGGGAGGGGAGAGGATAGGGCTTTCCTACTAAGCTCAGGAAGGTAGACAGGCTGAGGGAGGGAAGAGAATGGTGTTGTTTGTCTGGGAAGGTAGACAGGCTGAGGGAGGGAAGAGAATAGTGTTGTTTCTCTGGGAAGGTAGACGGCTGAGGGAGGGGAGAGAATAGGGTTGCCCCTTAAGCTCAGGAAGGTAGAAGGCTGAGGGAGGGGAGAGAATAGGGTTGCCCCTTAAACTCAGGAAGGTAGAAGGATGAGGGAGGGGTCCTCGCAAGTCGCATTAATTAAATATGAGTAGAATGTTTTAAATCATCAGGAGGATTCGGAGATGCACGCCAGCTTTTCCCTCTCTTCCTCACGTCATCTCTCTGTCTCTCTCTCTCCCTCACTTCACTGTCTCTCTCCTGTCTCTCCCTCGGTCTCTCCATCTCTCCATATCTCCATATCTCTCTCTCGGTCTCTCCATCTCTCCATCTGCCTCCATCTCTCCATCTCTCCATCTCTCTCTTTGTCTCTCCATCTCTCTCTCTGTCTCTCCATCTCTCACTCTCTGTCTCTCCATATCTCCCTCTCTCTCTCTGTCTTTCCATCTCTCTCTCTCTCCGTCTCCTCATCTCTCCACCTCTCTCAGTCTTTCCATCTCGCTCTCTCTCCATCTCTCTGTCTCTCCATATCTCCCTCTCTCTCTCTGTCTTTCCATCTCGCTCGCTCTCTCTCCATCTCTCTCTCTCCATCTCTCTCTCTCTGTCTCTCCATCTCTCTCTCTCTCGCTCTCTCTCTCTGTCTCTGTCTCTGTCTCTCTCTCCCCTGTCTCTCCATCTCTCCCTTCTGTCTGTCTGTCTGTCTGTCTGTCTGTCTGTCTGTCTGTCTGTCTGTCTGTCTGTCTGTCTGTCTGTCTGACTGTCTCTCTCTCTCTCTCTCTCTCTCTCTCTCTCTCTCTCTCTCTCTCTCTCTCTCTCTCTCTCTCTCTCTCTCAGAATATCTCTTTTCTCCTCTCTTTTTCCATCTCTCTTTCTCTCTCTCTCTCTCTCTCCCCCTCTTCGTCTCCCTCATCCCTTTTTTGAGGTGGTGGAAATGATGAGTCAGTGAAAAGTCAACCCCCCTCCCTCCTAAGGTGTCAATCAATTTATAGAAAACCATCTGTGCATGAAATAACTTCAATGAAGGATTGGGCTCTTGATGTCAATGCCTTGGGTTATGGCTTCCTAGCCTTATGTAAAAACTATTTTTGTGACAAATTTGATTTGTCACATGCTCCGAATACAACGGATGTAGACTTTACCGTAAACAGCTTGCTTACGAACTCATTTATTTTGTGTGTGTGTGTTATGTGTGTGTGTGAATGTGTGTGGTTTTTGTGTGAGAGTGTCAGTGTAGTGTGTGTGTGTGAGTGAGTGTGTATGTAATGTGTGTTTAAACGGTATATACAGTATAATCTTGTGAGTATGCATAGTGTCCGTGCAAGATAGGGTCAGTGCAAATAGTCTGGGTAAACCATTTAATTAACTATTTAGCAGTCTTATGCCTGTTGGCATTTTCCCATTTTTTTTTTGCAATACAAAAAAAATTAAAATATATTTTTTTGGGGGGGGGGGTTGTATCATTTGATTTACACAACATGCCTACCACTTTGAAAATGCAACATATTTCATTTGTGAAACAAACAAGAAATAAGACAACAACAAAAATCTTGAGCATGCGTAACTATTCACCCTCCAAAAGTCAATACTTTGTAGAGCCACCGTTTGCACCGTTCTCTTGGGGTATGTCTCTATAAGCTTGGCACATCTAGCCACTGGGATTTTTGCCAATTCTTCAAGGCAAATCTGCTCCAGCTCCTTCAAGTTGGATGGTGTACAGCAATGGGGTACAGCTATCTTTAAGTCATACCACAGATTCTCAATTGGATTGAGGTCTGGGCTTTGACTAGACCATTCCAAGACATTTAAATGTTTCCCCTTAAACCACTCGAGTGTTGCTTTAGCAGTATGCTTAGGGTCATTGTCCTGCTGGAAGGGGAACCTCTGTCCCAGTCTCAAATCTCTGGAGGGCTGAAACAGGTTTCCCTTAAGAATTTCCCTGTAATTAGCACCATCCAACATTCCTTCAATTCTTACCAGTTTCCCAGTCCCTGCCGATGAAACACATCCCCACAGCATGATGCTGCCACCACCATGCTTCACTGTGGGGATGGAGTTCTCGGGGTGATGAGAGATGTTGGGTTTAAACACCTTTGCAAGGCACTGTATAAAAAAACTATGCCTTCAATTAATTGTGTAAGGGCTAGATTCATTCCGTATCGTTGAAGTTCAGCACAGTAGCGCAATTTGAAATTAAAATTTTAAGTTAATTTCTGATTGAGCTGACATATGCATAATTTACAGTGAATGCAGTCTCCGCTAAGAACAGTGGCTTTAAATTTCTACGAGAACATTGGCTTTAAATTTCTACGAGAACATTGGCTTTAAATTTCTATCCCGCTATAGCGTGGCTCTTCAGCGATACGGATTGAATTTAGCCCCAAATCTTTCAGAAATTTGGATTAGAGTGTTCAACTTCAAAGAAAACAGAAAGTTCCTGTCACGTTCTGACCTTAGTTCCTTTGTTATGTCTTTGTTTAAGTTTGGTCAGGGCGTGAGTTGGGGTGGGTAGTCTATGTTCTTTTTTCTATGTTGTGTTAATGTGTTTGGCCTGGTATGGTGTATTTCGTTGCCTCTGATTGAGAATCACACTTAGGTAGCCTGGGTTGGTGATTGTCTATGTTAGTAGCCTTTTCCCACCTATGTTTTGTGGGTGATTGTTTTCTGTCTAGTGTTTTCTGCACCTTTCAGGACTGTTTCGGTTTTCGTATATTTCACATTGTTATTTTGTATTTTGTTGTTCAGTTAATAAACATCATGAACACATACCACACTGCGCATTGGTCCGACATTTCATACTCCTCGTCAGAAGAGGACGAAGAATTCCGTTACAGTTCCTTTAAAAAGAAAATGTTATTCGAAAGTAGTGGAAACCTGCTGAATAGATGTGTTTGTTCAGAGAAGATTTTTTTGAACAATATTTTCACATTTGCCTTTCATGTGCTAGTGCCATTGACATCAAGCAATATCAAAGACTTATCGTGCCGAGGAAATGGCAAGACAATGCTTGTGCATTCATACCCTACTGAACTCAGCCAGTGTTTTCACATGACACCAGCAGTCACGTATCTTGTGTTTGAACCAAAGACAGTTCAGTACAAGACAGACCAAAGAGCTGTATAAATAAGATTTGTGTCATTACATATAAGTTGCTGTATCAGATTCCTCCGAAGGCCAATTCCTGATTAAGCTGACAGACAGGAGGGCAGTGAGGGAGGAAGGGGCGGACATATCCTGAAGCTTATGAATTGCTTACATTTCTCCGCTAATCCCCCAGTGGTGCACCGGGGCCATTCTGACAACAGAAGGCAGTTTCTACTAAGCGGCAGTTTCTACTATGGACAACATACTGGTGTGTGCTTTTGGTGGTGGTAGTGATGGTGGTTGTGGTAATAGTGGTAGTGGTGGTGGTTGTAGTGGTGGTGGTTATAGTGGTGGTGGTTATAGTGGTGGTGGTTATAGTGGTGAAGGGTATAGTGGTGGTGGTTATAGTGGTGGTGGATAAAGTGGTGGTGGTGGTTATAGTGGTGGTGGTGGTTATAGTGGTGGTGGTTATAGTGGTGGTGGTGATAGTGGTAGTGGTTATAGTGGTAGTGGTTATAGTGGTGGTGGTGGTTATAGTGGTGGTGGTTATAATGGTGGTGGTTATAGTGGTGGTGGTGGTTATAGTGGTGGTGGTTATAATGGTGGTGGTTATAGTGGTGGTGGTTATAGTGGTGGTGGTGGTTATAGTAGTAGTGTTGGTTATAGTGGTAGTGGTTATAGTGGTGGTGGTTATAGTGGTAGTAGTTATAGTGGTAGTGGTTATAGTTGTAGTGGTTATAGTGGTGGTGGTTATAGTGGTGGTGGTGATAGTAGTGGTGGTTATAGTGGTGGTGGTTATAGTGGTAGTGGTTCTAGTGGTGGTGGTTCTAGTGGTGGTGGTTATAGTGGTAGTGGTTATAGTGGTAATGGTTATAGTGGTGGTGGTGGTGATAGTAGTAGTGGTGGTTATAGTGGAAGTGGTTATAGTGGTGGTAGGGGTTATTGTGGTGGTGGTGATAGTAGTAGTGTTGGTTATAGTGGTGGTGGTTATAGTGGTGGTATAGGTTATAGTGGTGGTGGTGGTGATAGTAGTAGCGTTGGTTATAGTGGTAGTGGTTATAGTGGTGGTGGTTATAGTGGTGATAGTGGTGGTGGTGATGGTGGTAGTGGTTATAATGGTAGTGGTTATAGTGGTAGTGGTGGTGATAGTGGTAGTGGTTATGGTGGTGGTGATAGTGGTGGTGGTGATAGTGGTGGTGGTGGTGTGGTGGTAGTGGTGATAATGGTGGTGGTGATAGTGGTGGTGGTGGTGGTGTGGTGGTAGTGGTGATAGTGGTGGTGGTGGTAGTGGTGGTGGTTATAGGGGTGGTTATAGTTGTAGTGGATATAGTAGTGGTGGTGGTTCTAGTGGTGGTGGTTATAATGGTGGTGGTGGTTATAGTGGTAGTGGTGGTTCTAGTGGTGGTGGTTATAGTGGTAGTGGTTATAGTGGTGGTGGTGGTTATAGTGGTGGTGGTTATAATGGTGGTGGTGGTTATAATGGTGGTGGTTCTAGTGGTGGTGGTTATAGTGGTAGTGGTTATAGTGGTGGTGGTGGTTATAATGGTGGTGGTTCTAGTGGTGGTGGTTATAGTGGTAGTGGTTATAGTGGTGGTGGTGGTTATAGTGATAGTGGTTATAGTGGTGGTGGTGATAGTGGTGGTGGTGGTGGTTATAGTGGTAGTGGTTATAGTGGTAGTGGTTATAGTGGTGGTGGTTATAGTGGTAGTGGTTATAGTGGTGGTGGTGGTCATAGTGGTAGTGGTTATAGTGGCTGTGGTTATAGTGCTAGTGGTTATAGTGGTGGTGGTTATAGTGGTGGTGGTGGTGGTTATAGTGGTGGTGGTTATAGTGGTGTTGGTGGTGGTTATAGTGGTGGTGGTTATAGTGGTAGTGGTTATAGTGGTGGTGGTGGTTTTAGTGGTGGTGGTTATAGTGGTAGTGATGGTGGTGGTGGTTATAGTGGTGGTGGTTATAGTGGTGGTGGTAATAGTGGTTGTGGTTATAGTGTTAGTGGTGGTTATAGTGGTGGTGGTTATAGTGGTAGTGATGGTGGTGGTGGTTATAGTGGTGGTAGTGGTTATAGTGGTGGTGGTGGTTATAGTGGTAGTGGTTATAGTGGTAGTGGTTATAGTGGTGGTGGTTATAGTGGTAGTGGTGGTGGTGGTGGTTATAGTAGTAGTGGTTATAGTGGTGGTGGTGGTTATAGTGGTGGTGGTTATAGTGGTAGTGATGGTGGTGGTGGTTATAGTGGTGGTAGTGGTTATAGTGGTAGTGATGGTGGTGGTGGTTATAGTGGTGGTGGTGGTTAAAGTGGTGGTGCTGATAGTGGTGATGTTAGTGGTGATAGTGGTGATGTTAGTGGTGGTGGTGATGGTGGTGATGTTAGTGGTGGTGGTGGTGGTAGTGGTGGTGTTAATGGTGGAGGTGATAGTGGTCATGTTAGTGATGTTGCTGGTTAAAGGAGTGGTGCTGGTTAAAGGAGTGGTGCTGGTTAAAGTGGTGGTGCTGCTTAAAGGGGTGGTGCTGGTTGAAGGGGTGGTGCTGGTTGAAGGGCTGGTGCTGCTTAAAGGGGTGGTGCTGGTTAAAGGGGTGGTGCTGGTTAAAGGGGTGGTGCTGGTTAAAGTGGTGGTGCTGGTTAAAGGGGTGGTGCTGGTTAAAGGGGTGGTGCTGGTTAAAGTGGTGGTGCTGGTTAAAGGAGTGGTGCTGGTTAAAGTGGTGGTGCTGGTTAAAGGGGTGGTGCTGGTTGAAGGGGTGGTGCTGGTTAAAGGGGTGGTGCTGGTTAAAGGGGTGGTGCTGGTTGAAGGGGTGGTGCTGGTTAAAGGAGTGGTGCTGGTTAAAGGGGTGGTGCTGGTTAAAGTGGTGGTAGTGGTGGTGGTGATGTTAGAGGTTGGCCCTAGCTTTAAAGCTGATGTCCCCTGGTCTCATTGTGAATAATAGAAGATAATGAATGGTCCCCGTCCCTGATTCACCCCTCCCTGGTCCCCCTCCCTGATTCACCCCTCCCTGGTCCCCCTCCCTGGTCCTGCTCCCTGATTCGCCCTTCCTGGTCCCCGTCCCTGATTCACCCCTCCCTGATTCACCTCTCCCTGGTCCCCTCCCTGGTCCCCCTCCCTGAGCCCCCCTCCCTGGTCCCCCTCCCTGCTCCCCCTCCCTGATTCACCCCTCCCTGGTCCCCCTCCCTGGTCCCCCTCCCTGATTCACCCCTCCCTGGTACCGCTCCCTGATTCACCCCTCCCTGGTCCCCCTCCCTGAATTCCCTCCCTGATTCACCCCTCCATGGACCACCTCCCTGATTCACCCCTCCCTGATTCACCCCTCCCTGATTCACCCCTCCCTGGTCCCCATCCCTGATTCACTCCTCCCTGGTCCCCCTCCCTGGTCCCCCTCCCTGGTCCCCATCCCTGATTCACACCTCCCTGGTCCCCCTCCCTGGTCCCGCTCCCTGATTCACCCCTCCCTGGTCCGCGTCCCTGATTCACCCCTCCCTGGTCCCGCTCCCTGATTCACCCCTCCCTGGTCCCCCTCCCTGATTCACCCCTCCCTGGTCCCCGTCCCTGATTCACCCCTCCCTGGTCTCCCTCCCTGATTCACTCCTCCCTGGTCCCCCTCCCTGATTCACCCCTCCCTGGTCCCCCTCCCTGATTCACCCATCCCTGGTCCCCCTCCCTGATTCACTCCTCCCTGGTCCCCGTCCCTGATTCACCCCTCCCTGGTCTCCCTCCCTGATTCACTCCTCCCTGGTCCCCCTCCCTGATTCACCCCTCCCTGGTCCCCCTCCCTGATTCACCCCTCCCTGGTCTCCCTCCCTGATTCACCCCTCCCTGGTCCCCCTCCCTGATTCACCCCTCCCTGGTCCCCGTCCCTGATTCACCCCTCCCTGGTCTCCCTCCCTGATTCACTCCTCCCTGGTCCCCCTCCCTGATTCACCCCTCCCTGGTCTCCCTCCCTGATTCACCCCTCCCTGGTCTCCCTCCCTGATTCACTCCTCCCTGGTCCCCCTCCCTGATTCACCCCTCCCTGGTCCCCCCTCCATGATCCCCCTTTGGCCCCCCAACACCAGCTGTTCATTAACCAAACTATGCAAACTAGACCTGGTCCTACACCTCCCCTGACTCTGTCCCCCCTCCCCATCTCCTCTCCTCCCCTGTCTCCTCCTCCTCCCTCTGTCTCCCTCTCCCTCTGTCTCCTCCTCCCCTGTCTCCTCCTCCTCCTCCTCCTCCCCTGTCTCCTCCTCCTCCCCCGTCTCCTCCTCCTACTCCCTCTGTCTCCTCCTCCCCTGTCTCCTCCTCCTTCTACCCCGTCTCCTCCTCCCTCTGTCTCCTCCTCCTCCTTCCTATGTCTCATCCATCTCCTCCCTCAGTCTCCTCCTCCTCCTTCATATGTCTCCTCCATCTCCTTCCTCTGTCTCCTCCTGCTCCTCCCTCTGTCTCCTCCTCCTCCCTCTGTTTCCCCCTCCCTCTGTCTCCTCCTCCTCCTCCTCCCCCTGTCTCCTTCCCCTCCCCTCTCCTACTCCTTGTCATCCCTCTGTCTCCTCGTCCTCCCTCTGTCTCCTAATCCTCCCCTTCGCTCTCCTTTACTGGCCGAGACCTGCTGATAGCCAGCCCTGGCTAATCAAACACAGAGCAATGGAGACAGAATGCTGTGTGTGTGTGTCTGAGCGCTGTGTGTGTGTCTGAGTGCCGTGTGTCTGTGTGTGTCTGAGCGCTGTGTGTCTGTGTGTGTCTGAGCGCTGTGTGTTTGTGTGTGTCTGAGCACTGTGTATCTGTGTGTGTGTCTGAGCGCTGTGTGTGTGTCTGTGTGTGTCTGAGCGCTATGTGTCTGTGTGTGTCTGAGCGCTGTGTGTGTGAGTGTCTGTGTGCGTCTGAGCATTGGGAGTGTCTGTGTGTGTCTGAGCGTTGTGTGTGTGTGTGTCTGTGTGTGTCTGAGCGCTGTGTGTGTATGTGTGTGTTTATGAGTGTGAGTATGTGTTTATGTATCTATCTCTGTGTGAGAGCACTGAGATGAAAACTCCCCATCACTAATAACCAGATGTTAACTTCCTGACCACTAATAATCAGAGGTCAACTATCTGACCACTAATAATCAGAGGTCAACTTCCTGACCACTAATAATCAGAGGTCAACTATCTGACCACTATTAATCAGAGGTCAACTTCCTGACCACTAATAATCAGAGGTCAACTTCCTGACCACTAATAATCAGAGGTCAACTATCTGACCACTATTAATCAGAGGTCAACTTCCTGACCACTATTAATCAGAGGTCAACTTCCTGACCACAAATAATCAGAGGTCAACTATCTGACCACTATTAATCAGAGGTCAACTTCCTGACCACTAATAATCAGAGGTCAACTTCCTGACCACTAATAATCAGAGGTCAACTTCCTGACCACTAATAATCAGAGGTCAACTATCTGACCACTATTAATCAGAGGTCAACTTCCTGACCACTAATAATCAGAGGTCAACTTCCTGACCACTAATAATCAGAGGTCAACTATCTGACCACTATTAATCAGAGGTCAACTTCCTGACCACTATTAATCAGAGGTCAACTTCCTGACCACAAATAATCAGAGGTCAACTATCTGACCACTATTAATCAGAGGTCAACTTCCTGACCACTAATAATCAGAGGTCAACTTCCTGACCACTAATAATCAGAGGTCAACTATCTGACCACTATTAATCAGAGGTCAACTTCCTGACCACTATTAATCAGAGGTCAACTTCCTGACCACTAATAATCAGAGGTCAACTATCTGACCACTATTAATCAGAGGTCAACTTCCTGACCACTAATAATCAGAGGTCAACTTCCTGACCACTATTAATCAGAGGTCAACTTCCTGACCACTAATAATCAGAGGTCAACTATCTGACCACTAATAATCAGAGGTCAACTATCTGACCACTAATAATCAGAGGTCAACAGACCCTCCTCACCTCGCCTAAATATTAAGGCCCTCATCTATTGTTGGAGAACATTTTGTTGAAGAGCAACGTTTCGGAAACACCCGCCCCATCAATAATGAAGTGTTCTTGTCTCACTGACAGACGTGCCGGGCGTTCCCGAGCCATATTCATAGCAAGCATCTGTTTCTCCCTCTCTGCCAGTTGACATACTGACTGATGAATCACAGGCTGTGTTGAGGGCCTCGTCAGGAGCCTCAGGCGTCAGCCCTCACAGGCTCCTCTGGGGCACCGCAAAGGTAAATCATAATAGGCTTTCTTCCCCCATACCGCTATGACTCCACAGGCATGCTTAACCAAGCACTTTATTTATTCACCATTAGGAGTCTTGCTTGATGCAAAAAAAAAAAGAAGAAAAAAAAAAAAAAGAGAAAATGCATAATTGATTATTCTGGTCACATTACCTATAAGCGTAATCTATTTTTTAATGGAGCGGTGACTACGAAGGGGGGGCCGGTGTGGTCGATTTTGTTTTAAAGGGTGTTGATGTGCACGTGCTGAGCGTCTGATGAGGTCTAGGGGGAGGGTGTGGGGAGAAGGGGAGGGGCCCGGGCAGGAAGGGACGGGCGGGGTTTTTGGGAGTCAGGTGACTTACCTGTTGCCCGGTGACCAATAGGATGGAGCCCTCTTTGGCGTGCATCACCTGACGGAAAATGTGGTCGAGGATGAGGAGCTCGCTCCAACAGTTCTGGAGGAGCTTCATTTGGTCGTCCACCTGTTCGTGACGCAAAGGGAGAAAAGAGAAAATAATAGGTCATTTGTTGACGTTGATGCTAATGTAAAATGATGCAAATGATAATGATGCTAATGTTAATTGATGCGAATGCTAATAATGCTAACGATAATGATGTTAATGATAATGGCGCTAATGTAAAATTATGCTAATGCGAATGATGCTAACGATAATGATGCTAACGATAATGATGCTAATGATAATGATGCTAATGATAATGCTCTGCCAACGTGTCATGCTACGTTTATTCCGCCTTTAAATAAAAAGGATACAAAACGATACATGAAAACACCTCCCTGACAATATTCTCCTAGTGAAATGTTTTCGGGTGAAGCGAGCTACAACACTTTTGTGGCTTTGACAAGTAGACACAACTAGATTGACTAGTGTTGATCACTATTTTGATTTGAATTTGTCATAAAAAAAAACAAAACGATTTTAACATTTATTTAACTAGGTAAGTCAGTTAAGAAAACATTCTTATTTAAAATGACGGCCTACCCCGGGCAAACCCGGACGACGCTGGGCCAATTGCTCGCCGCCCTATGGGACTCCCAATCACAGCCGGAATTGATATAGCCTGGATTTGAACCAGGGACTGTAGTGAGGCCTCTTCCACGCAGTGCCTCAAACCACTGCGACACTCGGGAGTCCTATTCCACAGGTGGACTAGTGTGTAGTGGAGGGTAAATGCAGTTCATCCCAATTTTTTTCAGAAAACTACATTGAAAGTACAGGGAGTGACGATAAGAGTTTTACCCACCTGTTTTATCACTACATCACTCATAGAAGGTAGACAATCTCACACTATACTGCAGTATCACATAACCGTCGTCCCCTACTTCCCCCTTCCCCGTTCAAACACATCCACACCCCCGTTTTTTTTTTCTTCCAAAGAACCCGTGCCCGTGTTTTCGTCAGCATCACTGGTCTGTTTGCCCAGTGCCACCAGTGGCTGAGTGATTTCACAGTTCTCAGTGATTAAGTAGCGAGTTTCTCAGCAACAAGGGGGCTGGTGTCTCCCATCCCGGTGACTGACGCACGGTGAAGGTAGTCTGATACACTGCAACAACCCATCCATTGTGAACCAGTTATTTCCCAGGGTTCAGCGTGTTAATCATTCCACAGCGTAGCCACAAACACAGAACGAACACAGAAAGGCCACATTCAGAAGCAAAAGAATGAGGAAAAAAGACAGATTTCTCTCTCACCCCTCCTTTCCCCCCCCCCACCCTTTTCGACAAACAGTGTCACCCTCGATACTATTTATCTGACTTGCGGGATGACTGTTGGCTTCGCAAAACGCTTCGGTTGGTGTTGTTGTGGCGAAATGCGCTTTTACGTGAGTCTGAGAGAATCGTTGGGTTAACAGTTGAGGTCTGTGACGTTGCACTCTGAAACATCAATGAGTTTTTACATAAGATCCTTGGTTAACTGTCTGACTAACAGGTACGGTATAATTGGTGGAGAAAGGAATGCTATTATCCATTATGGGACTTTGTAAACGAAGCCATTTGTTTCAATCGAAGAGCTGTGATATCACTGAGCTGACGGATATTCTACTGTACGTAAAAAAAACACATTATTACCTTGAATGACACTGTGGTAGTTTCAGCGTAACTGTTGTTGAGACTGATTGTTTTGACTGCAGAGGAGGTATTTAGCCTCCATCCAGGCATAACAATGGCACTATAGGTTGAGAGTTCGCTTGGAGGAGCAGCGCTATAGAACATCATCGGCGAGACTCAAGTCGATACTGTCTGTCTGTCTGTCTGTCTGTCTGTCTGTCTGTTCTGTTCTGTTCTGGTCTGTCTGTCTGTCTGTCTGTCTGTCTGTCTGTCTGTCTGTTCTGTTCTGTTCTGTTCTGTTCTGGTCTGTCTGTCTGTCTGTCTGTCTGTCTGTCTGTCTGTCTGTCTGTCTGTCTGTCTGTCTGTCTGTCTGTCTGTCTGTCTGTCTGTCTGTCTGTCTGTCTGTCTGTCTGTCTGTTCTGTTCTGTTCTGTTCTGGTCTGTCTGTCTGTCTGTCTGTCTGTCTGTCTGTTCTGTTCTGTTCTGGTCTGTCTGTCTGTCTGTCTGTCTGTTCTGTTCTGTTCTGTTCGTCTGTCTGTTCGTCTGTCTGTCTGTCTGTCTGTCTGTCTGTCTGTCTATCTTTCTGTCTGTCTGTTCTGTTCGTCTGTCTGTATCAACATGACATGTATTCATTCCTGTTTTAATCAAACTGAGATAGGACAAAATACAACGAAGCCGCAGTGACCTTTAACCACAAATTCTGACAGTCCTTGTAATTCCTGTGTTTTTTTCTCTCATACTTCCTTTCTGTGGGACGGGTGACTAGAGGTGACATACGACATTATAATGCAGTCAGTAAAACCATCAGGGAGGGAGGGAGGTAGGGAGGTAGGGGGAGGGTGTGAGGAAGGTGAGGGTGAACGAGTGTACATCTTACTGTATTTTGATCCCCTGTCCCTGTCTCTGTCAGCATGACTAGTTAAATACCCTCTCAGAGAGAGAGAGAGAGAGAGAGAGAGAGAGGGAGATGGAGAGGGAGAGAGAGAGAGAGAGAGAGAGAGAGAGAGAGAGAGGGGGAGAGAGAGAGAGAGAGAGAGAGAGAGAGAGAGAGAGAGAGAGAGAGAGAGAGAGAGAGAGAGATGGAGAGAGAGCGAGAGAGAGAGAGATGGAGAAAGAAGGGCAGTTAGACCCTGCTCTTCAAAGCAGACTTGTCAGGGGTCCAGGCGAGCGCCGGGGTCCCCATCAAAGGGAGCCATCCTCACGCTGCCAGAAAGGCAGCATCACTTCAGACAGAACTTCCTTTCTGGCAGCATCACTTCAGACATAACTTCCTTTCTGGCAGCATCACTTCAGACAGAACTTCCTTTCTGGCAGCATCACTTCAGACAGAACTTCCTTTCTGGCAGCATCACTTCAGACAGAACTTCCTTTCTGGCAGCATCACTTCAGACAGAACTTCCTTTCTGGCAGCATCACTTCAGACAGGACTTCCTTTCTGGTAGCATCACTTCAGACATAACTTCCTTTCTGGTAGCATCACTTCAGACACAACTTCCTTTCTGGCAGCATCACTCCAGACAGAACTTCCTTTCGGGCAGCATCACTTCAGACAGAACTTCCTTTCTGGTAGCATCACTTCAGACACAACTTCCTTTCTGGCAGCATCACTCCAGATAGAGCCAGGTTATCAAGGGGAGACGTAGGGGACTTGAGGCGGGAACGAGAGTCACCCGCACAGCGACCGAGACGAGACGAGCAAAGTGAGAGCGTGGAGAGGCATCGCCGACCCCTTTGAGTGCCACATGGTGGAATCAAACCAGCTCTGGATTTCACAAGTCCCTCTGTCTGTCCACTTAGACACAAGGAGTGGTCTGACAAGGGAGGGGATTTATTTACTGTCTCTGTCTGTTCTGTATTCTGTTCCTGAGAACTGGACTGTGAACGTGTTGTAAATAAAATAACAAGTAGCCAAAAGCCAACAGCTTTAGACAATTACATTTCTTAAAGTAAATTGCCCAATAAAGTTTCTAATAAACGTTACAGTTGATTGAACTATATGGAACCAATAACACGTGTTATTCGGGAGGTTCGGCCAGGCTGATATTGATCACACCCTAAACACTAAACAGTAGAGAACATGGATGATGGCTTTAGTAGAAAACATACTTCACAGTGTCGTCATCAAAACTATACAACTGACCACGATCGTTAAAACAGAAACGTTCAGATTAGATTTAGTTTCTGAAAAAACAGATGGTGAAGAGGAAATAGCAGCTAAACTTCCAGAATGTGTCTCTAGTGCACTGTGTATCTGTAGTGTACTTTGTGTCTGTAGTGTACTGTGTATCTGTAGTGTACTTTGTATCTGTAGTGTACTGTGTATCTGTAGTGTACTTTGTGTCTGTAGTGTACTTTGTGTCTGTAGTGCACTTTGTGTCTGTACTGTACTTTGTATCTGTAGTGCACTTTGTGTCTGTAGTGTACTGTGTATCTGTAGTGTACTTTGTGTCTGTAGTGTACTCTGTAATGCACTCTGTATCTGTAGTGTACTCTGTATCTGTAGTGTACTTTGTGTCTCTAGTGCACTGTGTATCTGTAGTGTACTTTGTATCTGTAGTGCACTTTGTATCTGTAGTGTACTTTGTGTCTGTAGTGTACTCTGTAGTGCACTCTGTATCTGTAGTGTACTTTGTATCTGTAGTGTACTTTGTGTCTGTAGTGTACTGTGTATCTGTAGTGCACTCTGTATCTGTAGTGTACTTTGTGTCTGTAGTGTACTTTGTATCTGTAGTGTACTTTGTGTCTGTAGTGCACTTTGTATCTGTAGTGTACTTTGTGTCTGTAGTGCACTCTGTAGTGCACTCTGTATCTGTAGTGTACTTTGTGTCTGTAGTGTACTTTGTATCTGTAGTGTACTGTGTATCTGTAGTGCACTTTGTATCTGTAATGTACTTTGTGTCTGTAGTGTACTTTGTATCTGTAGTGTACTTTGTATCTGTAGTGTACTTTGTATCTGTAGTGTACTTTGTGTCTGTAGTGTACTTTGTATCTGTAGTGTACTTTGTATCTGTAGTGCACTTTGTATCTGTAGTGTACTTTGTATCTGTAGTGCACTCCGTATCTGTAGTGCACTTTGTGTCTGTAGTGCACTTTGTGTCTGTAGTGTACTTTGTGTCTGTAGTGTACTAAGCTGTGGCACACTCAGTAGACACTACCCATCCCTGTTTACTGTAACCCTCCATGCAACAGCGAAATCATAAAACAGTTATGACCAAGGCTTTACCTTGTTAGCTTTGGGTTTTGGCACTGAGAGCAGTCGAATAGCCTCTTTAAGATGAGCGTTATTCCTCAGATAGGCCCGAACTACTCCAAACATTTAAGGCTATTTTCAAGGTGTACTTTTTCAATAGATTAATATCATCACGGCTTCTTTTCTTATTTTTAAGTAGGAACTTCTCACAGTGCTTGTAATGAAAAATATATATCCTCCCAGAAATCAATTTAACACCTTTACGGCCATTCAGGCAAGAGGGATCAATACCCGGATCAATCGCTTAACCACAAGCACAGATTCATGTTTCTACTTCACACAGAGAGAGAGAGAAAGAGGCAGAATATGAAATAAGAGGGGAAGTATGAGTGAGTGAGTGAGTGAGTGAGTGAGTGAGTGAGTGAGTGAGTGAGTGAGTGAGTGAGTGAGTGAGTGAGTGCAAGAGTGAGTGAGTGAGTGAGTGAGTGAGTGAGTGAGTGAGTGAGTGAGTGAGAGTGAGTGAGAGTGAGTGAGTGAGAGTGAGTGAGAGTGAGTGAGAGTGAGTGAGAGTGAGTGAGAGTGAGTGAGAGAGTGAGTGAGTGAGTGAGTGAGTGAGTGAGTGAGTGAGTGAGTCAGTGAGTGAGTCAGTGAGTGAGTGAGTGAGTGAGTGAGACTTAAGGACCTAAGGGATGTAGAGAAAATTAAATAGAAAAATCGAAAAGTTTGGGGAATGTAAATGAATTAGGAATGGTGTGTTTGGAGGACCCAACAGTAATATGTATTCATTGATTCAGTCATCGTCCCCTGCTAAGAAGACACCACTGATAATAATGCTGAAAACGGTCTGGAGTCAAAACCGGAAGTTGTGGTCGAAGCATATATAAATATATATATATATAATAGTTTTCAACTTTTTTTGTGTGCTGTTTTTGGTCGAAACCAACGATTATTGTTAAGTGTTGTGGGTGCCGCAGCCTAACGAGGTTAGATAGCTGGATCTGATTTTAATAAGAAGCTTCTTTTACGATGTGGCCTAACGAACCGATGAATAATATAATCCCCTTTAAGTGCTCCTTAATGAACAAAGTGAATAGCATTGTTTTTTTTTGGCCACAAACGCTGTCAGTCCATTATTCCAAAATAATATTTCCGTACAAGAAGATCTAAAATATATCTCTCTCTCTCTATGAAGTTTGAAGTTCACTTCAACGAGGGGACTCTCAAGCATGGCATCGTTTGAGTTGTCTTCTGTTGGCATCTGTTCGACTGGTGGCGAACAGGCTTCTTGTAGGATACTATTCACCTGGCGATAGCTAGCAATTCATTCTCCTAGAGTAGGTTCCCCTGTTTTCAGGCTGTTACTCGGCCTGTTTTTACTTCATAACACATTCTACCCTAGACAAATTGTTCAGATTTGGGTGTAGGTGTTTGTATTTGTTCTCCATTGTTTTTAAATGATCCTGTAGAAAGCCATGCCCAAATCTAATCAATAACGATAACTACAAGAACAATCTTCCACAATCATGTGGTAACACCTATTGTACAATACCGATAATGTTTTAAAACAACAGAAACACACAGAATAGAGTGGTGTGATCATAGAGGTCTAATTACAAAACATGTACTTGAATGGGAAATTTCCTTTTCTAGTCATTCTATTTCTATTGGGCTATAATGGATGGTAAAATAGCCTTAGTGAGTGAGTAAATCCCTGGGATGTGCTGTATGTGACCTGTGGCTAGCCAGCCAGCCAAGGTTCCAGTCTACCCAGGGACAGGGTGGATGGGGGATTTAGACCCGGCTCCCTTTGATGGGGACCCCGGCGCTCGCCTGGACCCCTGACAAGTCTGCTTTGAAGAGCAGGGTCTAACTATCTCTCTCTCTCTCTCTCTCTCTCTCTCTCTCTCTCTCTCTCTCTCTCTCTCTCTCTCTCTCTCTCTCTCTCTCTCTCTCTCTCTCTCTCTCTCTCTCTCTCTCTCTCTCTCTCTCTCTCTCTCTCTCTCTCTCTCTCTCTCTCTCTCTCTCTCTCTCTCTCTCTCTCTCTCTCTCTCTCTCTCTCTCTCTCTCTCTCTCTCTCTCTCTCTCTCTCTCTCTCTCTCTCTCTCTCTCTCTCTCTCTCTCTCTCTCTCTCTCTCTCTCTCTCTCTCTCTCTCTCTCTCTCTCTCTCTCTCTCTCTCTCTCTCTCTCTCTCTCTCTCTCTCTCTCTCTCTCTCTTCAATTGGCATGGGAAACATGTGTTAACATTGCCAAAGCAAGTGAGGTAGATAATATACAAAAGTGATATGTGCAGATGGTTCAAGTACAAAAGGGAAAATAAATATACTTAAATATGGGATGTATTTACAATATTGTTTGTTCTTCACTGGTTAAGAAGCTGCTGTAGGTCCTCCTTGGTTGGGGACAGAAGCACCAGATCATCAGCAAACAGTAAACATTTGGCTTCAGATTCTAGTAGGGTGAGGCCGGGTGCTGCAAACTGTTCTAGTGCCCTCGCCTAATTTGTTGATTTATATGTTGAAGAAGGTGGGGCTCAAGCTGCATCCCTGTCTCACCCCACGGCCCTTTGGGGAATTGTTTGTTGTTGTTTTCTTGGCCAATTTAAATAGCACACTTGTTGTTTGTGTACATGGATTTTATAATGTCTTATGCTTTTTCCCCAACACCGCTTTCCATCCATTTGTATAACAGACCTTCATGCCAAATTGAGTCAAAAGCTTTTTTGAAAGCAAGAAAGCATGTGAAGACTTTGTTTGTTTGTAAATTAGGGTGAATACGTGGTCTGTTGTATGGTAATTTGGTAAAAAGCCAATTTGACATTCGCTCAGCACATTGTTTTTACAGAGGACGTCCGGAGATTATTTTAGGGGGAGCACATATCAGGACTTACTTCTCTGTTGAGATCATTTCCTGATTAATTTCTAGCCAGAAGTAAAATTATCCCGTTTTGACTAATTTAAAAGAGTGGGTTAGGTCTGCTCTATACCAAATTTACCCCCTGAGTCTCTTCCCTGTTTCACACCTGGTAGTTTGGTGGGCGGGACTACCAGCTCTCTGTAACCTAGAGGGCAACCAGTGGGTCCATCTCCTTTATACCATGTTTCTCGTATTCCAAGATGAGATAGTAAAAGTGTTTCCCTCCCTCCCTCCCTCCCTCCCTCCCTCCCTCCCTCCCTCCCTCCCTCCCTCCCTCCCTCCCTCCCTCCCTCCCTCCCTCCCTCCCTCCCTCCCTCCCTCCCTACCTCCCTTCCTCCCTTCCTCTCCCCCTCTCTCTCTCCCTCTCTCCCTCCCTCTCTCTCTCTCTCTCATATCCAAGTCTTGGAGCCAGACCATTCAGTGTAGAATATACCAGGGCATATGGCAGGTAGATCACACACATGCTTGAAATCCCCTTCCCCCTTGCACCTGTTCATAAGTATTCTAAATATTATATCAGGTAACCTTGGTGAACGTATGCAGGCTTATCCCCAGGGCCCAGTTTAGATCACTTGGAAAAACTGGGACCTGGGCCAAAAGAAACCCTATACAGATATTACTGTATGTCTCAAAACAGCAATATAGATATTAATCCTACTGTACACAATGGGCCAGAGAGAGCGATAACTCATACTCCCTCTGACAATGGGTCAGAGAGAAGATAACTCATACCCCCTCTGACAATGGGTCAGAGAGAAGATAACTCATACCACCTCTAACAATGGGTCAGAGAGATGATAACTCATACCACCTCTGACAATGGGTCAGATAGATAACTCATACCCCCTCTGACAATGGGTCAGAGAGAAGATAACTCATACCCCCTCTAACAATGGGTCAGAGAGATGATAACTCATACCCCCTCTGACAATGGGTAAGATAGATAACTCATACCCCCTCTGACAATGGGTCAGATAGATAACTCATACCCCCTCTGACAATGGGTCAGATAGATGATAACTCATACCACCTCTGACAATGGGTCAGATAGATGATAACTCATACCCCTCTGACAATGGGTCAGAGAGATGATAACTCATACCCCCTCTGACAATGGGTCAGATAGATGATAACTCATACCCCCTCTGACAATTGGTCAAAGAGATGATAACTCATACCCCCTCTAACAATGGGTCAGAGAGATGATAACTCATACCCTCTCTGACAATGGGCCAGAGAGATGATAACTCATACCCCCTCTGACAATGGGTCAGAGAGATGATAACTCATACCCTCTCTGACAATGGGTCAGAGAGATGATAACTCATACCCCCTCTGACAATGGGTAAGATAGATAACTCCTACCCCCTCTGACAATGGGTCAGATAGATGATAACTCATACCACCTCTAACAATGGGTCAGATAGATGATAACTCATACCCCCTCTAACAATGGGTCAGATCGATGATAACTCATACCACCTCTAACAATGGGTCAGAGAGATGATAACTCATACCCTCTCTGACAATGGGTCAGAGAGATGATAACTCATACCCCCTCTAACAATGGGTTAGAGAGATGATATGTTTTATGTTCTAACCTTAAAACAAGATCAACAGATGAATGTTTGCTCTGTATGATGAACTTTCGCTTTGTAGCGGACAAGTCAATGAACACCTGCTCTTTCCATGACATAGACTGACCAGGTGAGTCCAGGTGAAAGTTATGACCCCTTATTGATGTCACATGTTAAATCCACTTCAATCAGTGTAGCTGAAAGGGGAGGAGACCTGGTTAAAGAAGGATTTTTTTTAAGCCTTGAGACAATTGAGACATGGCTTGTGTATGTGTGCCATTCGGACGGGGGAATGTTTTCGACACCTTGTAGAGAAAATGCCCCGACGATGTGAGGGGGTGGGGGAGGGGGGAGTCAGAGAGAAGACGGGGAGGGGGGAGTCAGAGAGAAGATGGGGAGGGGGGAGTCAGAGAGAAGATGGTGGAGGGGGGGTCAGAGAGAAGATGGGGAGGGGGGAGTCAGAGAGAAGAACTGTACTGAGGTCAAAAGGGGGAGGCGGTACAACTCAATAATAGAAAGGTGTTCTTAATGTTTTGTTCACTCAGTGTATTTAGTTATCAAGTGATCTGTCGATAATCAAGATAGCACATTGATAGTAGCTAGTGACAAATATCAAAGGTTAGCTGGGTTTGGTTAAAACTCTGGATGGGAGACCGAATAAATAGCTGTAGATAGACTGACTCTCCAGTAGGAGGTTGCTGCCCAGCCTTTTGTTTATAGTGGATATAACATTGAAGATCTGACGTTGTTTTTAAGGCACAAATTCAACATATTTTATACAAGGTTTGTCTATGTTGAAAATTGGTAACAAATAATGACTCCTGTGGTTGAAATTTCACCCTCAAAACAACAGTTTACATTGATGGGGGGTGCAACTCAATATTAGGATGGTGTCCTTAATGATGTCTGTTTATACTCAGTGTATAAATATATGAATTAAAGAACAGAATAAAGAATCAGTGGCAGAGGCTTCGCACTGGCTCCTTTGGGTAGAGGTGACCGTCTGCCTCTCTGAGTGGCCAGAGGGAAGGGGGGGAGTGTGTGTGTATGTGTGTGTCTCACAGAGCGGCAGATTGTGATCGATGCTGCTGAGGCAAGGAGATTGATCAGTTCCCACGGTGACCGCATTAACAGACTCTGGAGGCGGACCTCTGACCTTAAAAACACACTGCGTTCGATTGGAGCTCCTCCAACCACAATGGCAAAGGGAAAAATAAAAAGTGGAGCTCTAATAAGGTCCTTCCTGTACGGACCTCACCTCATCACGTCTCCGCATTGATATGGATCCGCTGGAGAAATTAGAGATGCATCTCTGGTGGAAGGATATCTGGCCCGAAGTACAGCCATTATTATCCATGCTCAGTAAGCCATGTTAGTGGACTACTTTTATGTGTGATAGTAGGTAGATTTTTGCTATACAGAACATTTACCAGAAAGGAGCACACCTTCCCACACCAATGGGCAAAAAAATAATCACCCCAAATTAAAGATTTATGTGGTTTAATGAACTAAGAAATCAATCATTATATATGTACATGAACCATACAGCCAACATTTCAGGCAACACTTTTTACGTAAATAATTAACAACTTCAACTTCTTATGGCTGCAGGGGCAGTTGAGAGCTCCTGAGTAGCTCCTGAGTAGCTTGGGTATTGGTATTGAGTAGCTTGGATGAAAGGTGCCCAGAGGTACCCAGAGGTACCCAGAGTAAACGGCCTGCTCCTCAGTCCAGTTGCTAATATATGCATATTATTATTAGTATTGGATAGAAAACACTCTAAAGTTTCTAAAACTGTTTGAATGATGTCTGTGAGTATAACAGAACTCGTATGGCAGGCAAAAACCTGAGAAGAAATCCAAACAGGAAGGTTGGTCGATTTTCAACCCAGCCCCTATTGAATACACAGTGGGATATTGGTTATGTTGCACTTCCTAGGGCTTCCACTAGATGTCAACAGTCTTTAGAAACTTGAATGAGGCTTCTACTGTGATGTGGGGCAGGATGAGAGCTCTTTGAGTCAGTGGTCTGGCAGAGAGCCAGGTCCTGGTCATGCGCATTTCACATGATATAGCGACCTGCGTTCCATGGCTTTTCTACAGACAATGGAATTCTCCGGTTGGAACGTTATTGAAGATTTATGATAACAACATCCTAAAGATTGATTCTACACTTAGTTTGAAATGTTTCTACGACCTGTAATATAACATTTTGAAGTTTTTGTCCGACGTTCGGCTGGACCTGCACGAGCATTTGGATTTGGGTACTAAACGCTCTAACAAAAGTAGCTACTTGGACATAAATAATGGACATTAACGAACAAAACAAACATTTATTGTGGAACTAGGATTCCTGGAAGTGCATTCTGATGAAGATCATCAAAGGTAAGGGAATATTTATAGTGTTATTTCTGATTTCAGTTGACTCCAACATGGCGGATAAAACATTTTTTCTGAACGCCGTTCTCAGATTATTGCATGGTTTGCTTTGTCCGTAAAGTTTTCATGAAATCTGACACAGCGGTTGCATTAAGGAGAGGCATATCTATATTTCCATGTCTAACCATTGTATTTTCATCGACATTTATAATGAGTATTTCTGTAAAATGATGTGGCTCTCTGCAAAATCACCGGATGTTTTTGGAAGCAGTGAACGTAACGTGCCAATGTATACTGAGCTTTTTTTTTATATAAATATGAACTTTATCAAACAAAACATACATGTATTGTGTAACATTAAGTCCTATGAGTGTCATCTGATGAAGATCATCAAAAGGTTAGTGATTCATTTTATCTCTATTTGTGCATTTTGTGACTCCTCTCTCTGGCTGGAAAAATGGCTGTTTTTTTCTGTGAGTTGGTGGTAACCTAACATAATCGTTTGTGGTGCATTTGCTGCAAAGGCTATTTTAAATTGGACACTGTGGTCCAATTACCTTTAAAACGATGTGAAATACATGTATGTTTGAGGAATTTTAATTATGAGATTTCTGTTGTTGTGAATTTGGCGCCCTGTACTTTCACTGGCTGTTGTCATATCGATCTCGTTAACAGGATTGCAGCCCTTCCATAGCGTATATTTAATTGGGCTACAGTCAAAGACACCACACATCCAAAATGGAGAATGAATTAACGGAATACATGCTGGACAGAAGTTGTTATCTAACGATACCGTCACTACATACAAACGATACCGTCACTACATACAAACGATACTGTCACTACATACAAACAGTACCGTCTCTACATACAAACGATACCGTTGCTACATACAAACAATACCGTCTCTACATACAAACGATACCGTCTCTACATACAAACGATACCGTCTCTACATACAAACAGTACCATCACTACATACAAACAGTACCGTCTCTACATACAAACGATACCGTCGCTACATACAAACGATACCGTCTCTACATACAAACGATACCGTCTCTACATACAAACGATACCGTCTCTACATACAAACGATACCGTCTCTTCATACAAACGATACCGTCTCTACATACAAACAGTACCATCACTACATACAAACAGTACCGTCTCTACTGGAGGAGGTGCGTCACCTGAGTGGGTTGAGTCACTGATGTGGTCATCCTGTCTGGGTTGGCGCCCCCCCCCCCCCCCCCCCTTAAGTTGTGCCGTGGCGGAGGTCTTTGTGGGCTATACTCAGCCTTGTCTCAGGATGGTAAGTTGGTGGTTGAAGATATCCCTCTAGTGGTGTGGGGGCTGTGCTTTGGCAAAGTGGGTGGGGTTATATCCTTCCTGTTTGGCCCTGTCCGGGGGTGTCCTCGGAGTGGGCCACAGTGTCTCCTGACCCCTCCTGTCTCAGCCTCCAGTATTTATGCTGCAGTAGTTTATGTGTCGGGGGGCTAGGGTCAGTTTGTTATATCTGGAGTACTTCTCCTGTCCTATTCGGTGTCCTGTGTGAATCTAAGTGTGCGTTCTCTAATTCTCTCCTTCTCTCTTTCTCTCTCTCGGAGGACCTGAGCCCTAGGACCATGCCCCAGGACTACCTGACATGATGACTCCTTGCTGTCCCCAGTCCACCTGGCTGTGCTGCTGCTCCAGTTTCAACTGTTCTGCCTTATTATTATTTGACCATGCTGATCATTTATGAACATTTGAACATCTTGGCCATGTTCTGTTATAATCTCCACCCGGCACAGCCAGAAGAGGACTGGCCATCCCACATATGCTCTCTCTAATTCTCTCTTTCTTTCTCTCTCTCGGAGGACCTGAGCCCTAGAACCATGCCCCAGGAATACCTGACATGATGACTCCTTGCTGTCCCCAGTCCACCTGACTGTGCTGCTGCTCCAGTTTAAACTATTCTGCCTTATTATTATTCGACCATGCTGGTCATTTATGAACATTTGAACATCTTGACCATGTTTTGTTATAATCTCCACCCAGCACAGCCAGAAGAGGACTGGCCACCCCACATAGCCTGGTTCCTCTCTAGGTTTCTTCCTAGGTTTTGGCCTTTCTAGGGAGTTTTTCCTAGCCACCGTGCTTCTTCACCTGCATTGCTTGCTGTTTGGGGTTTTAGGCTGGGTTTCTGTACAGCACTTTGAGATATCAGCTGATGTACGAAGGGCTATATAAAATAAATTTGATTTGATTTGATTTGATTACATACAAACGATACCGTCGCTACATACAAACGATACCATCGCTACATACAAACGATACCGTCTCTACATACAAACGATACCGTCTCTACATGCAAACAGTACCATCACTACATACAAACGATACCGTCTCTACATACAAACGGTACCGTCACTACATACAAACAATACCGTCGCTATTATTGAACATATATTTCACAGGTTAATAAGAGGTTAATAAGAGGTTAATAAGAGGTTAATAAGAGGTTAATAAGAGGTTAATAAGAGGTTAATAAGATGGTTAATAAGAGGTTAATAGGAGGTTAATAAGATGTTAATAAGATGTTAATAAGAGGTTAATAAGATGTTAAGAGGTTAATAAGAGGTTAATAAGAGGTTAATAAGAGGTTAATAAGAGGTTAATAAGATGGTTAATAAGATGGTTAATAAGAGGTTAATAAGAGGTTAATAAGAGGTTAACAAGAGGTTAATAAGAGGTTAATAAGAGGTTAATAAGAGGTTAATAAGAGGTTAATAAGATGGTTAATAAGAGGTTAATAAGAGGTTAATAAGAGGTTAATAAGATGTTAATAAGATGTTAATAAGAGGTTAATAAGATGTTAAGAGGTTAATAAGAGGTTAATAAGAGGTTAATAAGAGGTTAATAAGATGTTAATAAGATGGTTAATAAGATGGTTAATAAGAGGTTAATAAGATGGTTAATAAGAGGTTAATAAGAGGTTAATAAGAGGTTAATAAGATGGGTAATAAGAGGTTAATAAGATGTTAATAAGATGGTTAATAAGAGGTTAATAAGAGGTTAATAAGAGGTTAATAATAGGTTAATAAGAGGTTAATAAGATGGTTAATAAGAGGTTAATAAGAGGTTAATAAGAGGTTAACAAGAGGTTAATAAGAGGTTAATAAGATGGTTAATAAGAGGTTAATAAGAGGTTAATAAGAGGTTAATAAGATGTTAATAAGATGTTAATAAGATGGTTAATAAGATGGTTAATAAGAGGTTAATAAGATGGTTAATAAGAGGTTAATAAGATGGTTAATAAGAGGTTAATAAGAGGTTAATAAGAGGTTAATAAGAGGTTAATAAGATGTTAATAAGATGGTTAATAAGATGGTTAATAAGAGGTTAATAAGATGGTTAATAAGAGGTTAATAAGAGGTTAATAAGAGGTTAATAAGATGGGTAATAAGAGGTTAATAAGATGTTAATAAGATGGTTAATAAGAGGTTAATAAGAGGTTAATAAGAGGTTAATAATAGGTTAATAAGAGGTTAATAAGATGGTTAATAAGAGGTTAATAAGAGGTTAATAAGATGGTACAGTAATTCTCTACACTCTACTTGCTTTTTTTTTGTCACATAAACTGAAATTAGGCAAACTTTTTCCATCTTAGCAACCAGGAAATGGCGGAGCCATTTCTGCATACTGCACCTTTTAAATAAATTAAATCATCTTTAGAGTCTTTGATTGGTGGAATAACATGTCAGGATAAGATCATGAAGAATCATATGTTGCATTGCAGAGAAGGTCAACTGTTTGTAACCTCGGTCTCTGTTGGGACCAGGTTATCTGTTGGTATGCCACAACCATAGAAGGTTAGGTTATAAGCTATACAGAACAAACAGATCTGGGACCAGGCTAGGCTAACACAGGTCAGAGTAATCCAGAAAACATGAGGTTAGGAGAAAGAAAGACAGTTGGTACAGCATGTTCTTAGACGGTTGTGAGCTTTTGTGTTAAAGCACTGTTGTTTGATACATTCATAATATGGTAGAAAAATCCCCTCTGAATTTGCTGCATCGGATCTTGAGGGCTAAAAGCTAAGAAGCGATCAACTAATTATCAAAAAACAGAGGGCTAATCAATTATTCATGTGAACATTAGGCTCCTAATATACATGAAGCCAGGGGAACAGGAGCTCTCAAAAGTAACCCTTCCTGAGACACACACGCACGCACGCACGCACTCACACACGCACACGCGCACACGCGCACACACGCACACACACACACACACACACACACACACACCTACAAATCCACCCCCACTCTTCACCTACCCAACCTCCCACCCACCCATCTAAAATACAGTGAGAAAATAATGCCTTCACACATGTGAAATTAGTTTGTGTTCTGTAAGACTATTGGGACTGGGTAGTATTGACCTGATCAACAGTGCTAAATCTAACAGACAATACTCCGCATTGAAAGAGCAGGCAGGTCCTGAGTGATCAAGGGGAGGGGGGGGGGGGCTCATTTTGATTTCAATTCTATTCTATCTTGACTTGATTCCCGAGATTTATGGCTATAAGCTACTGTATGGTAAGAGGGGCTGTCGATAATGTGTGCGTGTGTGTGTGGGGGGGGGGGGGGGGGGGTGGACTACGATCCTCCTCTGGATAACAAACACAAATACATTGGTATAGACTAACCTCCTATATAATTCAGTTCAGAGGAGAGGCAGGCTGGCAGACAGATGCTTCAGTCAGTCTGAAGAGGAGATGGACAGTACATTCCCATTAGTGTGGCTTTGGCACCTAACAGCTGGGGCCACTCGAGAAGCCATTTTGATTGGGGCTTTGATATAAAAAGAACATCTGAATGAAACTAATTCATCTATCTATTGGATGTCTAAACAAAGACATGAGTGAGATGACATTGAATGACTAGGCTGTGAACGGTTGTATCTCTTGTGAAGCAAGCATTTCACTACACTCGCATTAACATATGCTAACCATGTGTATGTGACCAATACAATTTGATTTGATTTGAATACTGTTGCGCCTCCTTTATCAACAGTCCATTGTGATGAATGTATCAGGGAGAGTGTGTGTGTGTGTGTGTGTGTGTGTGTGTGTTTCGCACTTACATACCATAACTCTGTTGAGAGACTGAAGGCTGCAATAGTTGTGTGAGTGTGTATATGTGCATCTGTGTGTGTGTGTGTTCATGCATGCGTGTGTGTGTGTGTGTGTGTTCATGCGTGCGTGTGTGTGTGTGTGTGTGTGTGTGTGTGTGCGTGTGTGTGTGTGTAAGTGTTTGTACGTCTGGAGCAACGTGTCCATCTATCCAGACTGGTAAACTGGGGCCACATGAAAAATACATCTCTACATTTATCAGAACTCAGTTCACCTCCATCAATGGAATGGCCCTGTCGACACCCGTAGCAGGACAAGTTCTGGGGTAGTTAAAAAGTACCGGGTCTTCAGTTCATTCTGAATGTTTGGTTTATATTGTTATTGTTTCAGTGGTCATGAAAAAAAATCTGCCTTTAAGGGCGCAATCCGAAAAAGAACACAGCCATAATACTAATAGTAGACTATGCAGTTAGTTAATATGCATGGGAATAATTTAGTTAATATGCATGGGAATCATTTATTTAATATGTATGGAATCATTTAGTTAATATGCATGGAATCATTTATTTAATATGTATGGAATCATTTAGTTAATATGCGTGGAATCATTTAGTTAATATGCGTGGAATCATTTAGTTAATGTGTATGGAATCATTTAGTTAATATGCGTGGAATCATTTATTTAATATGTATGGAATCATTTATTTAATATGTATGGAATCATTTATTTCTGCTGTGTTAAAGAGCAAGAGAAAGAGAGAGAGAGAGAGAGAGCGAGAGAGAAAGAGAAAGAGAGAGAGAGGGAGAGAAAGAGAAAGAGAAAGAGAGAGAGAGGGAGAGAAAGAGAAAGAGAAAGAGAGAGAGAGAGAGAGAGAGAGAGAGAGAGAGAGAGAGAGGGGGGGGGAGCGAGAGAGAAAGAGAAAGAGAGAGAGAGGGAGCGAGAGAGAAAGAGAAAGAGAGAGAGAGGGAGCGAGAGAGAGAGAGAGAGAGAGAGAGAGAGAGGCTGTACTTAAAGTCTTTAACATCATCCTCTGACATCTTCACCAATATTTGGAACCAAGGACTGATCACCCCAATCCACAAAAGTGGAGACAAATTTGACCCCAATAACTACTGTGGGATATGCGTCAACAGCAACCTCGTACATTTCCTCAGTGAAAACAATGCACTGAGCAAATGTCAAATAGGCTTTTATACCAAATTACCGTACGACAGACCACGCATTCACCTTGCACACCCTAATTTACAAAAAAAAAAAAAAAAAAAAAAAAGGCAAAGTCTTCTCATGGTTTGTTGATTTCAAAAAAGATTTTGAATTAATTTGAGGATCTGCTATACAAATGGATGGAAAGGGGTGTTGGAGGAAAATATATGACCATATAAAATCTATGTACACAAACAACAAGTATGCTGTTAAAATTGGCAAAAAACACACACATTTCTTTCCAACGGGCCGTGGGGTGAGACAGGGATGCAGCTTGAGCCCCACCCTCTTCAACATATACATCAACAAATTAGGCGAGGGCACTAGAATAGTCTGCAGCACCTGGCCTCACCCTACTGGAATCTGAAGTCAAATGTCTACTGTTTGCTGATGATCTGGTGCTTCTGTCCCCAACCAAGGAGGGCCTACAGTAGCACCTAGATCTTCTGCACATATTCTGTCAGACCTGGGCCCTGACCGTGCTTCTGTCCCCAACCAAGGAGGGCCTACAGTAGCACCTAGATCTTCTGCACATATTCTGTCAGACCTGGGCCCTGACCGTGCTTCTGTCCCTGACAGTAAATCTTAGTAAGACAATAACAATGGTGTTCCAAACAAGGATCAGTTATAGAACCCATTGTTGTGAGGTTTGGGGTCCACACACCAACCAAGGATTCATAAAATGGGACACACCCCAAATTGAGACTGCATGCAGAATTCTGCAAAAAAGATCCTCTGTGTACAACGTCAAACACCAAACAATGCAGAGCAGAATTAGGCTGATACTCACTAATTATCAAAATCCAGAAAAGAGCTGTTAAAAAGGAAGCGATTCCGAAACCTTCCACAACAAAGCCATCACCTACAGAGAGATGAACCTGGAGAAGTGCCCCTTATTAAGCAAGCTGGTCATTGGGCTCTGTTCACAAACAGACCCCACAGAGCCCCAGGACAGCAACACAATTAGACTCAACCAAATCATGAGAAAACAAAAATATAAGAGAGAGAGAGAGAGATCCGTAATGCTAAAGAGATTTTCAAGGTACTTCTCGCCAGTCATAACTAACGCTCGCGTCTAGCGTTACCCCCTACGAAAACACACATCATTGATCAAAGTGCAAATCGAATCACCCCTACGTTGGGTAAATACAAGTTCACGCCACCCACCCCCTCTTGTAAGTCTGCATGCTCTCTGTATCCTTTCATCCCATTGCTTATCTATTGTCTTCTCTCTTTCTCTCTCCCCCTTTGTCTCTCTCTCTCTCTCTGTCCCCCCCCTTTGTCTCTCTCTCTCTCTGTCCCCCCCTTTCTCTCTCTCTCTCTCTCTCTCTCTCTCTCTCTCTCTCTCTCTCTCTCTCTCTCTGTCCCACCCTTTGTCTCTCTCTCTCTCTCTCTCTCTCTCTCTCTCTCTCTCGCTCTCTCTCTCTCTCTCTTTCTCTCTGTCCCCCCTTTGTCTCTCTCTCTCTCCCCCCACTTGTCTCTCTCTCTCTCTCTCTCTGTCCCCCCCTTTGTCTCTCTCTCTCTCTCTCTCAGCCCATTTGTCTCTCTCCCTCCCTCTTTCTCTCTCTCTCTCTCTCGTTCTCTCTAGCGAGACTTCTCAGTCCACTGTGTCCAGAATAGCCAGCCGTAAATAAGCAAAAATAGACGTCAAGGACAACTGTTGACAGGTTGTGTGACGAGGGCGACAGACCAGCCAACCTCCAGCCAGCATCCCAGATTACAAGCAGATAATTAAGACCAGGGCTAATCAACGGAGAGCGAGACTCGTAAACTTCCTTTTATAAAGCCTGAATCATTGTGACTGTAAGAGAGAGATAAAACCCTGTTGTCCATACGCAGGTTGGACATATTGAGATACATGAGATGCATCTTTAAATGGAAAACAAGGCCTATATGAAGGATAGATAACTCTGTAGCACTCAATAACTTTCATGTAAAAGCATTGGTAATGTCACGCCCTGACCTTAGAGAGCCTTTTTTATTTCTCTATTTGGTTAGGTTGGGGTGTGATTTGGGTGGGCATTCTAGTTTTTCTATTTCTTTGTTGGCCGGGTATGGTTCCCAATCTATCGTCGTCTCTGATTGGGGATCACACTTAGGCAGCCTTTTTTCCATCTTTAGTTTGTGGGATCTTGTTTGTGTGTAGTTGCTTTCTGCACTGCATATAGCTTCAGGTTCGGTTGTAGTTTGGTATTTATGTTTCATCTAAAAAAAAAAGATGTACGCTTACCACGCTGCACCTGGGTCCATCTCTAAACGATCGTGACAGGTACACTATTTCTAGATAGCGTATATTATTTTCAAATGTGTATTTTTTTTTGACATTTATAAGTGGTGATTCGTGGTTATTGTAAAGTCTATTAATTAATCTATTAATTACATACCGTATGTATAGTGAGTTTAGTTTGAAGATGGCCGGGCAGGTCAACGCCAGACCAGAGAGGCCACACCTTAGAGAGAGGCCACACCTTAGAGAGAGGCCACACCTTAGAGAGAGGCCACACCTTAGCCGCTTCGGCCTAAACGGAACTGTAGAGCGCTGTGTTTACCAGCGCTTTGTATATTTATTGCCTGTGACAACACATTACCAGCTGACCTGCAAATAACAATTCTGCATCCCATTTGGCACCCTATTCCCTATGGGCCCTGGTCAAAAGGAGTGCACCCTATTCCCTATGGGCCCTGGTCAAAAGGAGTGCACCCTATTCCCTATGGGCCCTGGTCAAAAGGAGTGCACCCTATTCCCTATGGGCCCTGGTCAACAGTAGTGGACCCTATTCCCTGTAGGCCCTGGTCAACAGTAGTGGACCCTATTCCCTATGGGCCCTGGTCAAACGTAGTGCACTCTAATAGGGAATAGGTTGCTATTTGGGAGGCAGGCATTGCTTTACTGTGAGTCGCTTGTTCTCTGTCAGCTTGTGTGAAGTGTACTGATGGAAGAGCAGTGGTCTCCACACGTACGGGTTATTCATTTTAATGCTTCCTCATAACAACGGCAGAGCGAGACGTGGAGAAGAAGAACATGCAGGTTTTTTATTTTTGAGAGAGAGACGCCGCTGTAGTTAGCATTAGCATCAGAGCAGTTGAGTTGATTAGTTAGTGGACTAGCTGGCTAAATCAACTCCCAATATCCACTTTGTTTAGTAATTTCGCCTCCACCTATCTTGCCCCACTGATTTTTGTGTGCCTAGTCACAAGCGTCGTTGTGAAACTGCACAGGAGCAGAGCGCGGGTCCCTCGCTAACAGCATCGCAGAGCGTCCGCCGGCTCCACACCTTAACCAGCACCCTGACCTGCCAATAAAAAAGGCTTTTACCTCGATCGTCCATAAATAAGACTTAACATGGCCCTGCTCTCTTCACTCACAGAGAAGCAGAATTCTGCAATGTTTAACTTTCTTTCGCTTCGCCTTCCTTACAGAAGCATTTGAAGAGTACAAGCAGGCGGAGGAGGAGGCGGAAGATGAAGATGAAGGTGAGGTGGAGGAGGAAGGGGATGAGACGGAAGGGGAAGTAGAAATGGGAGGTAGAGGAGAAGTGGAAGAGGAGGAGCAGGAAGGGAAGGAGGAGGAGTGGGAAGGGGAAATAGAAAGGGGAGGTAGAGGAGAAGAGGAAGAGGAGGAAGGGGAGGAGGAAGTATAAATAGAAAGGGGAGGAGAAGGAGGAAGATGAAGAGGAAAGGGAGGAGGCGGAAGAGGAGGAGGGGGAAGTAGAAAGGGGAGGAGGAGGAGGAAGATGAAGGGGAGGAGCAGGAAGGGGAGGAGGAGGAGTGGGATGGGGTAAACGGTGAAACTGCAGAAAATTCAGCGAATTCTGCAGTATTTCACATTCTTCCTTTATCTATTTCTTTGCCATTCAAAGAGGAAGAGGAGGAAAGGAAGGAAGAGGTGGGAAAACCAAATAGCGGGAGAGCGGAATAGAAGACTCTGAGGCGGATGAGATCATCTTCTCCTCCAGGAACTGGTCGTTCATGACAGCCTTTTATCCATCAAAGCAACAAGTGGATGAGCAGACTGGGCCAATCCTAGAATCTCTCCCCGACGTCTCTTTCTCGGTCCGTCTGTGGGGATTGCCAGCCCTAAATCTTCCCTTTTAGTAAGTACCTCCTCTTCCTTCGAGGCCGGGGAAGAGTCACAGAGGGCAAGCGGGGGCTCTAGGATGCAGTGTTCTGGACTTGTCCAGACTTGTCTTCAAGGCCGGAGGATACTGGAGTCCAGGGACAAAAGGGGGAAGAGCAGTCCAGAGCGGATTTCAATTATCAAACAGGGTTGAAGTAACTCTAAAGCGACCATGATCGCCAGTGTAAAAAAAAAACACACATTCATGGTTCAGCAGTAAATAAATTGTGAGTGATCCGTCAAATGATCCGTCAAATGATCCGTCAATTGTAAATGTAATCATGTATCGTGGATTCTTTAAGTAGCTCAAGACTTAAAATGGTTCCATTTGGAGAACATTGCTTGGCAGACGGCTGTCAGGTGGATCTCTGTTTATAATCCAGACTTTTTGCAGGCATGGGGATATCATCTATCAATGGACAAATGTGGGGATGGAGAATGCTGCTCCTCAAATGAAATAATATATCTTTGAAAAACCTATGCCTGCATCAGGCCCAGGGCCCATATATCAAGCCTGAGCGTCTAGTGGATCTGGTCCAGGGCCATTAACCTTCCACCTGTTACCCCTCCTGTCTTTCACCATGCGTCCCTGCCCTTGGTGCGCCTCCCCCCGGCCTTGGTTGATCTTCCCCCAGCCTCCTCCCTCTCCCTCTGTTTCCCACTCTCTCTGTCTCGCTCTCCCTCTCTCCATCTTGCTTTCTCTCTTTCGCTCTTTCTCTCTCTCTGGGGCACAAATATAAAGTGAGAGAGAGAGAGAGAGAGAGACACCTATTGTACTAAAAGTTTACTTGTTCAATGAATAGGAATATGTATACCCTGTATAACAGAAAACGTGCAGGTAGAGAGAGAGAGAGAGAGAGAGAGAGAGACAGAGAGAGAGAGAGAGAGAGAGAGAGAGAGAGAGAGAGAGAGAGAGAGAGAGAGAGAGAGAGAGAGAGAGAGAGAGAGAGAGAGAGAGAGACAGAGAGAGAGAGAGAGAGAGAGAGAGACAGAGAGAGAGAGAGAGAGAGAGAGAGAGAGAGAGAGAGAGACAGAGAGAGAGAGACACAGAGAGAGAGAGGCTAGCTTATGGAATAATTGAAATGCAGTGGACCAGGGACAACAGTTCCAAATCTCTGCCGGCTGTGACAGTAGCAGTGCAGTTTGTCAGAGAGGGGTCTCGGCATGAGGGAGCGCGGAGTGGGGCGGCGTGTGGGGTGGTGGTAGTAGTCGCTAGAGGATGGTAGTGCGGTGGTGGTGGTGGTGGTGGTGGTGGTGGGTGGGGGGAGGGGAGTGTAGATATAAATCCGATCCCCCTTTAACTCCCTCCCACCTTTCACCCCTCGGAGTTCACAGTTCACAGACCTAAAACACCTTGTTAATTTCCTCCCGGTTACGGGGCGTATAAACACAGTCAGGACCGCTTCGAGAGAGGTGGTGGTGTGGAAGA
>NC_048565.1:7463407-7465907 GCF_013265735.2 Oncorhynchus mykiss | reverse complement strand
ATCCTGGATGAGCTGCACTACCTGAGCCACTTGTGTGGGTTGTAGACTCCGTCTCATGCTACCACTAGAGTGAAAGCACCGCCAGCATTCAAAAGTGACCAAAACATCAGCCAGGAAGCATAGGAACTGAGAAGTGGTCTGTGGTCACCCCCTGCAGAACCACTCCTTTATTGGGGGTGTCTTGCTAATTGCCTATAATTTCCACCTGTTGTCTATTCCATTTGCACAACAGCATGTGAAATTTATTGTCAATCAGTGTTGCTTCCTAAGTGGACAGTTTGATTTCACAGAAGTGTGATTGACTTGGAGTTACATTGTGTTGTTTAAGTGTTCCCTTTATTTTTTTTGAGCAGTGTATTTTCTATGGTAGAGTAGGTCAGGGCGTGACTGGGGGTTAGTCTAGTTTATATTTTCTATGTGGGGTTCTAGTTTTGTTTTTCTGTGTTGGTGATTTTGTATAATTCCCAATTAGAGGCAGCTGGTAATTGTTGACTCAAATCATATTTAGGTAGCTTTTTTCCACCTGTGTTTTGTGGGATATTGTTTATGTGTAGTTGCATGTTAGCACGCCGTTGTCGTCACGGTTTCGTTTAGTCTTTATTGTTTTGTTGTGTGGTTCACTTATTTCTAATAAAAGATGTGGAACCCAGATCACGCTGCACGTTGGTCCGAGTGTGTTTCCAACGAACGTGACAGTGGGTTTTATGAAATATTATTAAATGTGTCTGGGATAAAGGCATGCCAGGCTAAGGGAGGGATGCCAATCCTGCTGTAACCCCCCCAGTGACAGCTAGCCACAATGAGAGACACACATCTGTTTCCCTCTATGTCCAGAGAGAGCCAGGGTGGGACGTTACTGCTAACACATATACGCACGCGTACACACACACACACACTCACACAAACACAAAAGCCACCCTTTCCAAAACATTATTTTCCCCTCACATCAACATTTACTACAGTAACAAGGACACCTGGCTCCAAACAGGAAATTAGTTACGAATGAGGTAGGTATGGTTGGAGTTAAGACTGAGGTAGGTAGGGTTGGAGTTAAGACTGAGGTAGATATGGTTGGAGTTAAGACTGAGGTAGGTAGGGTTGGAGTTATGACTGAGGTAGGTAGGGTTGGAGTTAAGACTGAGGTAGGTAGGTTTGGAGTTAAGACTGAGGTAGGGAGGGTTGGAGTTAAGACTGAGGTAGGTAGGGTTGGAGTTAAGACTGAGGTAGGGAGGGTTGGAGTTAAGACTGAGGTAGGTAGGGTTGGAGTTAAGACTGAGGTAGGTAGGGTTGGAATCAAAAAGATTAATAGAAGTACAGTTAAAGATCTAATCCAAAGGCGTGAGAATTGAGCCAATTGTATTTCTTCTCCGGCTGCTCAGCTGCAGAGCAACACAAAGGGCCTCCTTTTCCTTAGTGATCTCTCATGGCTAAGTATTTATGACTCCTGGAACCCGGTCCAACTTATGGAAACTGAATCTTTAAACACTTTTGGCAGACACATCTCACCGCTCGGCTCCATTAACAGACACATCTCATCACTCCCATCCATTAACAGGCACATCTCATCACTCCCATCCATTAACAGACACATCTCATCACTCGGCTCCATTAACAGACACATCTCATCACTCCCATCCATTAACAGGCACATCTCATCACTCAGTTCCATTAACAGACACATCTCATCACTCGGCTCCATTAACAGACACATCTCATCACTCGGCTCCATTAACAGACACATCTCATCACTCGGCTCCATTAACAGACACATCTCATCACTCGCATCCATTAACAGACATCTCATCACTCGGCTCCATTAACAGACACATCTCACCGCTCGGCTCCATTAACAGACACATCTCATCACTCCCATCCATTAACAGGCACATCTCATCACTCAGTTCCATTAACAGACACATCTCATCACTCGGCTCCATTAACAGACACATCTCATCACTCGGCTCCATTAACAGACACATCTCATCACTCGGCTCCATTAACAGACACATCTCATCACTCGCATCCATTAACAGACATCTCATCACTCGGCTCCATTAACAGACACATCTCACCGCTCGGCTCCATTAACAGACACATCTCACCACTCGGCTCCATTAACAGACACATCTCACCACTCTTCTCCATTAACATACATCTCACCGCTCGGCTCCATTAACAGACACATCTCTCCACTCAGTTCCATTAACAGACACATCTCACCACTCTTCTCCATTAACAGACACATCTCTCCACTCAGTTCCATTAACAGACACATCTCTCCACTCAGTTCCATTAACAGACACATCTCTCCACTCAGTTCCATTAACAGACACATCTCTCCACTCAGCTCCATTAACAGACACATCTCTCCACTCAGTTCCATTAACAGACACATCTCTCCACTCAGTTCCATTAACAGACACATCTCTCCACTCAGCTCCATTAACAGACACATCTCTCCACTCAGTTCCATTAACAGACACATCTCTCCACTCAGCTC
>NC_048565.1:7450907-7458407 GCF_013265735.2 Oncorhynchus mykiss | reverse complement strand
TAACAAATATGTCTGATCACAGCCAAATTACCTTGTTTCTCAAAAGAACAGACATGGAAACAACCAGACATTCACAGCCCAGTAAGCTGTACAACATCAGAAATTCAGACAGATGGGCCCAAAACAGCACAGAAGAATACCAGAAAGCAACTTGTAACCAAAATATTCAAACACTCTTAGATACCTTTCTGGACAGCACATTCACTCACAGTAAAGCAGGCATCAATCTAGCAGTAAAAAACATCAACTATATATACAGGCAAATGGCAAAAGAAGCACAACTGAAATTGAAATTAAAAAACAAAACAAAGAAGACCACAGATAAAAACTGGTTTGATGCAGATTGTAAAGTTATAAGGAAAACACTTGGAACACTATCCAACCAAAAGCAGAGAGACCTAAATTATGGTGAATTACGCCTTCATTACTGTGAGACTTTAAAACTCTATAAACGTAACACTCAGCACCAAAACAGCACAGTACAACAGCAAGCAGCTGACACGAATTGAGGAGTCCTTAAACACACACAACTTCTGGCAAAATTGAAAAAAAAACAAAAAAAAAACAAGAAGATTTAGCGATACAAAATGGTGACATATGGACCCATTTTAAACACTCTACGACACCGTTCAAATTGACTCAGACGCAGAACAACGCCAAATGAATGACGAATTGAATGGGTTAGAAAAAGTTATAAAGGACAATCACAACCCATTGGACTCCCAAATTACTGACCAGGAGCTCTATAAGAAACTTCAGGCCCTCAAATGTAAAAAAGCATGTGGACCTGATGGTATCCTAAATGAGATTGTTCAAACTCACTAGTGCAAAATTTTAATTGGCTATAATTAAACTGTTTAATTTGATCCTGAGTGTAGGTTATTTTCCTGACATCTGGAATCAAGGACTCATAACCCCAATCTTTAAGAACGGAGACAAATTTGACCCTAACAATGACAGAGGCATTTGTGTGAACAGTAACCTGGGGAAGGTTTTCTGTAGTATTATAAATGTAAGAGTTCTAAACTTCCTTAATAAGCACAATGTCTTGAGTAAAAGACAAATTGGATTCATACCAAAACATTGTACGATTGTGTCACGAATATTACCGAAGCTGACTCCCCTTCTTGTTCGGGTGGCGCTCGGCGGTCATCGTCACCGGTCTACTAGCTGCCACCGATCCTTTGTTCTGTGTTCGTTTGTTTTTGTCTAATTGGTTTCACCTGTTTCTTGTTTGGTTATTAAGGCGGGGTTATATAAGTTCGTTCAGCCCGCTTCTGTTTGTGCGGGCTTGTTCATCTGTATTTGTTAGAGTGGTTTGTGTTTTGCATTTTCAAGTTTTTTCGCTGTCCTTTATTTTCTTCACGTGTTGTTCGCCTGATTTTTGTTTATGTGATTTTCTGGACATTAAAGCGTGTTTTTTCCCGTATCCTTTGCTCTCTGCGCCTGACTCCACACCTATTCACTCATTTACCGTTACAGATTGATCATATTTACACCATACACACCCTGATAGATAAATATGTCCACCAAAATAATATCAAAATATACGCTTGCTATACACTTGCTTTATAAACTTCCAAAAAGCATTTGATTATATTTGGCATACAGGACTTTTCTACAAAGTTATTAAAAGTAGTGTAGGGGGTAAAACATATGACATAATTAAATCAATGTACTGGCAATATGTGTAGCATTAAAATGGGCAAGAAAATAGCAGAATTCCTTAACCAAGGGCGGGGCCTTTGTCAGGGTTGCAATCTGAGCCCTGCACTCTTCAATATTTACATCAACGAATTGGCCACTATTCTAGAATAATCCTCAGTCTCCGCAATTCAGAGGTTAAATGCCCACTCTTCGCAGATGATCTATGCCTGCTGTCACCCACAGCACATGGCCTCCAGCAGAGCCTGGACCCACTAGAGCAGTACTGCCAGACCTGGGCCCTGGCAGTAAACCCCAAAAATACTAAAATAATGATTTTCCAGAGAAGATCCAGATCTCAGGGAATTAGACCAAAGTTCTCAATTGGTACAACATACAGTGCCTTGCGAAAGTATTCGGCTCCCTTGAACTTTTCAACCTTTTGCCACATTTCAGGCTTCAAACATAAAGATATAAAACTGTATTTTTTTGTGAAGAATCAACAACAAGTGGGACACAATCATGAAGTGGAACGACATTTATTGGATATTTCAAACTTTTTTAACAAATCAAAAACTGAAAAATTGGGCGTGCAAAATTATTCAGCCCCCTTAAGTTAATACTTTGTAGCGCCACCTTTTGCTGCGATTACAGCTGTAAGTCGCTTGGGGTATGTCTCTATCAGTTTTGCACATTGAGAGACTGACATTTTTTCCCATTCCTCCTTGCAAAACAGCTCGAGCTCAGTGAGGTTGGATGGAGAGCATTTGTGAACAGCAGTTTTCAGTTCTTTCCACAGATTCTCGATTGGATTCAGGTCTGGACTTTGACTTGGCCATTCTAACACCTGGATATGTTTATTTTTGAACCATTCCATTGTAGATTTTGCTTTATGTTTTGGATCATTGTCTTGTTGGAAGACAAATCTCCGTCCCAGTCTCAGGTCTTTTGCAGACTCCATCAGGTTTTCTTCCAGAATGGTCCTGTATTTGGCTCCATCCATCTTCCCATCAATTTTAACCATCTTCCCTGTCCCTGCTGAAGAAAAGCAGGCCCAAACCATGATGCTGCCACCACCATGTTTGACAGTGGGGATGGTGTGTTCAGCTGTGTTGCTTTTACGCCAAACATAACGTTTTGCATTGTTGCCAAAAAGTTCAATTTTGGTTTCATCTGACCAGAGCACCTTCTTCCACATGTTTGGTGTGTCTCCCAGGTGGCTTGTGGCAAACTTTAAACGACACTTTTTATGGATATCTTTAAGAAATGGCTTTCTTCTTGCCACTCTTCCATAAAGGCCAGATTTGTGCAATATACGACTGATTGTTGTCCTATGGACAGAGTCTCCCACCTCAACTGTAGATCTCTGCAGTTCATCCAGAGTGATCATGGGCCTCTTGGCTGCATCTCTGATCAGTCTTCTCCTTGTATGAGCTGAAAGTTTAGATGGACGGCCAGGTCTTGGTAGATTTGCAGTGGTCTGATACTCCTTCCATTTCAATATTATCGCTTGCACAGTGCTCCTTGGGATGTTTAAAGCTTGGGAAATCTTTTTGTATCCAAATCCGGCTTTAAACTTCTTCACAACAGTATCTCGGACCTGCCTGGTGTGTTCCTTGTTCTTCATGATGCTCTCTGCGCTTTTAACGGACCTCTGAGACTATCACAGTCCAGGTGCATTTATACGGAGACTTGATTACACACAGGTGGATTGTATTTATCATCATTAGTCATTTAGGTCAACATTGTATCATTCAGAGATCCTCACTGAACTTCTGGAGAGAGTTTGCTGCACTGAAAGTAAAGGGGCTGAATAATTTTGCACACCCAATTTTTCAGTTTTTGAATTGTTAAAAAAGTTTGAAATATCCAATAAATGTCGTTCCACTTCATGATTGTGTCCCACTTGTTGTTGATTCTTCACAAAAAAATACAGTTTTATATCTTTATGTTTGAAGCCTGAAATGTGGCAAAAGGTCGCAAAGTTCAAGGGGGCCGAATACTTTCGCAAGGCACTGTATATAGAGTACTGCACACACTACAATTACGTAGGTTTAAAAATAAGCTCAACTGGACATCTTAATGAGGCAGTGAATGAACTGAGAGAGAAAGCACACAGGGCATTCTATGCCATTAAAAATAAATTCAACTTGAAATACCTATTAACATTTGGCTAACACTAATTGAATGTGTCATTGAACCAATTGCACTTTATGGCAGCGAGGTGTGGGGTCCACTTGCAAAACAAGACTTCACCAAATTGGGCAAACACCCCATTGCAACCCTGCATGCAGAGTTCTGTAAGATTCTCCTACATGTCCAGAGGAAAACTACAAACGATGCATGCAGGGCAGAATTAGGTCAATATCCACTAATAATAATAAAAACATCTAAAATACAGTGACACCCTCTCATATCATTACCAAGCCCTGCAATGCCAAGAGCTGTGCAAAGAAAAGAGTCCCTCATCCAGACGGTCCTGGAGCTGAGTTCCCAAACCTGTTCTACTAACACACTGAAGCCTCAGTCCCCTCATCCAGCTGGTCCTGGGGCTGAGTTCACAAACCTGTTCTACTAACACACTGAAGCCTCAGTCCCCTCATCCAGCTGGTCCTGGGGCTGAGTTCACTAACCTGTTCTACTAACACACTGAAGCCTTAGGACCAGAACATTCAATCAATCAGAATAAAACAAATTACAACACAGTCAAAACAAAACTACATTGCTTATTGGGAAACACAATCACAAACACAAATCAACATGCAGTGCTATCTGGCACTAAATTGACAGTACGCCGTGGCTAACTATTTGACCATGGTTACTGATCAAAACCTTAGAAAACCCTTGACAAAGTACAGCCTCAGTGAGCACAGCCTTTCCATTGAGAAGGATAGACACAGGAAAACCTGGCTCCCTGTAGAGGAAAGGCTGTGCAACCACTGCACAACAGCAGAACCTGAGACAGAGCTGCATTTCCTGACAAAATGTAAAAAATATAAAACAATTAGAGAGTGTCATTTCCCCATATTTGAAACCCTTATTCAAGGTTTCAAAGACCTCTCTGATGAGAGTAGGCTACCTGTCCTGTTGGGGGAGAACGCAGAGAGCTGTGGGTTGGCAGCGCACTACATTGCTGCCTGCGATAAGATGAGGGACAGTGTCTGACACACCGTTGGTTATCGTTGTTACTGTCATGCCAATAAAGCACATTTTTGAGGGAGGGAGGGAGGGAGGGAAAGAGAGAGAGCGAGAGAGAGAGAGTGTGAATTGAATTGAGAGAGCCAGAAAGAGGTAGAGATTGAGAGAGAGAGAAATAGAGGGAGAGAGAGAGAGCGAGAGAGGGGGGAGAAGGAGAGGGAGAGAAAGAGGGAGATGGGGAGAGGGAGAGGGTGTGAATTGAATTGAGAGACAGAGAGAGAGACAGAGAGTGAATTGAATTGAGAGAGAGAGAGAGAGAGAGAGAGAGAGAGAGAGAGATGGGTGAAATTCCAGTGTGACATCACAGCAGCAAGATGTGTGACCTGTTGCCACAAGAAAAAGGCAACCAGTGAAGAACAAACTCCATTGTAAATACAACCCATATTTATGCATATTTATTGTTTATTTCACTTTTGCATATTATCTACCTCACTTGCTTTGACAATGTTAACACATGTTTCCCATGCCAATAAAGCCCATTGAATTGAATTGAATTGAGAGAGTTAATTGAATTGAGAGAGAGAGAGAGAGAGAGAGTGAATTGAATTGAGAGAGACAGAGAGAGCGAGAAACAGAAAGAGAGAGCGAGGGGGGAGGGAGAAAGAGAGAGCGACGGAAAGAGAGCGAGAGAGGGGAGGGAGAAAGAGAGAGAGAGGATGGAGAGAGAGAGAGAGAGACGGAAAGAGAGCGAGAGAGGGGGGGAGAAACAGAGAGAGAGGAGGGAGAGAGAGAGAGATAAAGAACCCAGGTGATCCACAAGCGAATCAGAGCTTTTTATGTTGCTCTCCATATATTAAACTTCTCTACTGAACAAATAAACCTTGGAGTGGACAAAACCACGCTGCAAACATTCTCTGTTCCTCTCAAGGACAGAAAAATGAGGAATAATCAGGTTTTTACAGGAAGACTCATTGCTGGGTTAGAGTCAGGCAACTTTTTTGTGATTGGTTGAAGAAACACTACAAAGTAGTGAGTGATGTCAACCAAACTTTACTCTGGCTCCAAACGGCCAGGAAAACCGTCTGCTGTAGCATCCTGAAAACAGAGTCTTTCTGTAAAAACCTGATTATTCCTCATTTGTTTGTCCCTGAGAGGAACAGAGAATGTGTGCGGCGTGGTTTTTGTTCGCTCCAAGGTTTATTTGTTCAGTAGAGAAGGTAAATACTTCAAATAGGCATGCATTATTACTAAATGGGTTAGAATATCATTCATTCATTTAGTGCATTATCATTAACAGCAAAACAGACATAGTGTATTTTCCTCAGCATGCGTCCATTGACTTGTGCTACTCTGATGGGATGAATTGTGGATCTATGATAATATTTCTATATTATATTATGTATTTTCTAAATCTCAAAGATGATCAAGGACCCCGCTGTTTTGAATGAAAAGAGCCAGAAGGCAGAAGGTCAACGTTTTCCTAACCCCGAGTGTGTCACAGTGCGTAAATAGGGCTGGCTACTGAATTTTGATCAGGACGAGAGCTAGACGGCTCTACACCGCAGCCCTCCCTCTCATCTCTGTACACATGGCATTAGTGTCGAGCAGACACATAAAAGGGAAAGATTAAAGCCGGGTGAAGATAAAAGATTTGGGTGGGTTTGACGAGGAGTGAGTTCACGGGCTTGTGTGTGTGTGTGTGTGTGTGTGTGTGTATACAGTTGACGTCAGAAGTTTACATACACCTTAGCCAAATACATTTAAACTCAGTTTTTCACAATTACTGACATTTAATCCTAGTGAACATTCCCTGCCTTAAGTCAGTTAGGATCACCACTTTATTTTAAGAATGTGAAATATCAGAATAATAGTAGAGAGAATGATTTATTTCAGCTGTTATTACTTTCCTCACATTCCCAGTGGGTCAGAAGTTTACATACACTCAATTGGTATTTGGTAGCATTGCCTTTAAATTGTTTAACTTGGGTCAAATGTTTCGGGTAGCCTTCCACAAGCCTTCCACAACAAGTCGGGTGAATTTTGGCCCATTCCTCCTGACAGAGCTGGTGTAACTGAGTCAGGTTTGTAGGCCTCCTTGCTCGCACACGCTTTTTCAGTTCTGCCCACACATTTTCTCTTGGTTTGAGGTCAGGGCTTTGTAATGGCCACTCCAATACCTTGACTTTGTTGTTCTTAAGCCATTTTGCCACAACTTTGGAAGTATGCTTGGGGTCATGTCCATTTGGAAGACCCATTTGCGACCAAGCTTTAACTTCCTGACTGATGTCTTGAGATGTTGCTTCAATATATCCACATAATTTTCTCTCCTCATGATGCCATCTATTTTGTGAAGTGCCCCAGTCCCTCCTGCAGCAAAGAACCCCTACAACATGATGCTGCCACCCCCGTACTTCACGGTTGGGATGGTGTTCTTCGGCTTGCAAACCTCCCCCTTTTTCCTCCAAACATAACGATGGTCATTATGGCCAAACAGTTCTATTTTTTTATTATTATTTTTATTATTTTTACCCCCTTTTTCGTAGTATCCAATTGTTAGTAGTTACTATCTTGTCTCATCGCTACTACTCCCGTACAGGCTCGGAAGAGACGAAGGTCGAGAGCATTAAAACTCGTTTAAGAAGCCGCACTGCTTCTTAACACAGCGAGCATCCAACTCGGAAGCCAGCCGCACCAGTGTGTCGGAGGAAACACCGTGCA